>NC_056522.1:118165908-118275908 GCF_019175285.1 Sceloporus undulatus | reverse complement strand
GATGAGAAATGAAATCACTATAAACATTTCAGCAAAAAGCAAACATACAGATATAGTCAAATAATTAATCTGTATTCAAATTAAATGCAGTTATGGTGGTTCTGTGATTATTGTTGTTGTTAGTTGAATGAATGAAACCTTTGGTTTTTCCCTTGCCCATTTGACATTTTGCTTGGATTTTTTTATATGACTGCATATTTATTAATTTGATATTCACTCTTTCTTATATGAGACCTAAGGTGGCTCACAACATGAGCTAAAACAAAATACATTTAAAACAATAGATACTGTATATACTCAGTTGTAAGTTAAATCATATATAAGGCGAGTGCAGGATTTGGGGCCAAAATTATGGAATTTGACATGACCTTTAGATAGGTCAAAAGTTAAACTTAGGGGCATGCAACAAAGGATGTAAAGGATGAAGCAAAGGGAAACAGTGCTAAAAACATACAGAATTCCATCAGCTCACTGCAAAGGCTGCATGGATGAAGAGGGAATTATGGTAGATAGTGACTGTGTAATGTGTTGGGGAGGTGATCAGGCATAAGTAGGGCTAAGAAAATGCATACATGTCAAAAAGAATGAAAAGGCATAGCAAAGAAAATGGCGACTGCATTAGTAGTGATGTGAAAATTTTAACTTTAATGAAATAATTTTGCCTGATTTTAATCCAGAAAATCTAACAAGCATACAAAAATGTCTTATTCAGATCCTTCAAAGCTTGATTCTTCTCTGTCTGCTGCCACCACTGCCATTTGCTTCCCCAAGCATACAAAAAAGTCAGAAGCAATGCTGTGGCAGAGAGAGTAGAGGGGATTTCTGGTTCTTTTAGGTATTCCTGGGATGGACTAAACTCTTGTCTTTTGCCACTTTACTCTGAGAAGGGGCTGGTTCCTTTTGTAAAAAAATAAGAGTTAAAGTATACTGACTTTAAAGAGTTAAAGTATATTGAATAAAGTACAGTTGGACCATGATATCTTTGGAGGATTTGTTCTGGGCCCTCCTGTGGATACCAAAAAATGTGGAATCTAACATCCCATCATCCCTAATGGCAATGCAACGAGTGCATGCCTGCTAGTGGGGCCACGTGCACATGCTGCCATTGGACACAATGAGGTTTGCCATCCATGGATAATAAGGCTCCACTACTTATACTGACCATGGATAAACTGACCCAGGTTTTTTGAGCCAATTATTTGACTAAAATTTGTAGACTTATACATAGGTATATACAGTACAGTGGTCCCTTGCCTCACGCCCCCCCCCCCACATAATAATAATAATAATAATAATAATAATAATAATAATAATAATAATACATTTTATTTATAGACCGCTATTCCGAATGATCATAGCGGTGTACAGTAAAAATTGAATACAAAACAAATATAAGGTGACAGTTAAAGGAGGGAGAAGTCTCGTCCTTCAGGCAGTCCCTGATGTTGCTGGGTCTGTCTGATTGCTCCCTCTGAGGCCAAGATGACAGTTAAGGAGGGAGGGGCCTCTTCCTTCAGGCAGTCCCTGATGTTGCTGGGTCTGCCTGATCGCATAAGTCAAATAGCACGTGTGCTTGAGCCCCATTAAAAATAATGGCATGGCATGGTGCGCGTGCCATGGGTGCATGTGCCATGGGTGTGCACGCCAGTACCATTTCCATTGCGGGTGTGCTGTAATACATTTTTTTTTAAAAAAAAAGGTTAACAGTATTATTAGCTTTATTGCTGCACTTTTTTCCCCCAAAGGGGATGAGAAAATGACAATGCATGGTCTAATTGGATGTCTTCAATTGAAGATATCCAATTAAACCATGTATTAGGATACTTAGTCTTAAGTAATTTCCAGCATCCCCAGGCTGGGAGGAATTTGGATTCAGCAAAACTTTGTGCTAGTGTTAGCTCAGTTGGTGCTTGGCCCATCATATCAGTTAGGGCTTCACTTTCAGAGTTTGATTCTAAATTTCAGAACTATGATCTGGTCTGCTAATGTCAGGAGGACCAAAAGCACGTGTGGGCTTTTAAACACTGTGGCATTGCTCCTGCTGTCATCATCATCATCATCATCATCATCATCATCATCATCATCATCATCATCATCATTTATTTGTATACCGCCCTTCTGAAAATCAGGGCGGTGAACAACAGGAAATAACAATACAAATAAACAGAACTATATAAAATACGTTAAAAACAATTCAATAAAAATAATAAAATTATCATGTCGGCAAAACAGTGCTGACATGGGGGGGGAGAATTACTGGTCAGGGTAGGCTTGTTCGAATAAATGGGTTTTTAACCCCTTCCTGAATTGAGGTAGGGAGGTGGCTGAGCGGATCTCGAAGGGCAGCGCGTTCCAGAGGTTGGGGGCTGAGATGGAGAAAGCCCTCCTAGAGGTGGAATTATATTTCACCTCTGGAACTCTTAACAATAGCTGCCCTGAAGATCGAAGTGCACGGGGCGGATTGTACGGAGAGAGGCGGTCCTCCAGGTACCCTGGGCCCAAGCCATTTAGGGCTTTATAGGTAATTACCAACACCTTGTATTGCACCCGGAAGCGAATAGGCAGCCAATGCAAGTCTTTAAGGACTGGTGTTATATGACTGGCCCTGGCAGTGCCAGTGACCAGACGGGCTGCCATATTCTGCACAAGTTGCAGCTTCCGGGTATGGTACAAGGGTTGCCCCATGTAGAGCACATTGCAGAAATCCAAATGAGAGGTTACCAGGGCGTGTACAACAGTTTCAAGGTCTCCCCGGTCAAGGTAGGGACGCAGCTGGCGTATCAGCCGAAGCTGATAACAGGTGCTCCTGACCGTCGCATCCACCTGAGATGTAAGGTGGAGCGACGAGTCCAGGAGCACCCCCAAGCTGTGTACAGAGTCCTTCACGGAAAGCGTGATTCCGTTCAGAACGGGTGGAACCACCGCCAACCCCGGACCGGGAGAACCTATCACAAGTACTTCCGTCTTCTCTGGATTCAGGCTGAGTCTGTTGTCCCTCATCCAGCCCATTACCGACTCCAGACAGGCCACGAGAGGAGAGATGCCAATCCCGGTCACTGCATCAGTCGGAGACATAGAGAAGACTATTTGGGTGTCATCAGCGTACTGATAACACCGCGCCCCATGTCTCCGGATGATCTCTCCCAGCGGTTTCATGTAAATGTTAAAAAGCATGGGAGACAGAATGGCTCCTTGAGGGACCCCAGATGTAAGGGCCCTCTCATCGGAGCACACGTCTCCCAGCTGCACCATCTGGGACCTCCCGGAGAGGTAGGATCGGAACCACTGGAGCGCAGTGCCCCCGATTCCCACCTCCGCCAGGCGCCCCAGAAGGATACCATGGTCTATGGTATCGAAAGCCGCTGAGATGTCCAAGAGCACTAACAGGGACACGCTTCCCCTGTCAATGCCCAGACGGAGATCATCGACCAAGGGGACCATTGCAGTCTCAACCCCGTAACCTGCCCGAAAGCCGGTTTGAAATGGGTCTAGATATTCCGTTTCATCCAAGATCGATTGAAGTTGGATTGCAACCGCCCGCTCGATCACCTTCCCCAAAAATGGCAATAGTGAGATTGGCCGATAATTATTATGCAACAGGGGGTCGAGGGAGGGCTTTTTTAATAGAGGTTTTACTATGGCCAATTTCAAATTTGTTGGAAATTGCCCATCCCTCAGTGAGGTGTTAATAATCCGCTGTAACAACAAGGTTACAGCCGGGCCCCCCTGTGCCGCTAGCCATGAGGGACAGGGATCGAGAGGGCATGTTGTCTTCCTAACACTTCCAAGGATCTTGTCCACATCCTCGGTACTAACAGACTGAAACTGATCCAGACTAACCAAGTTCACGGATGCCCTGGATACCTCTACTCTAGGTTCTGCTCTAAGGCTGGCCTCAAGACCTTCGCTTATCCGAGAGATTTTATCCACGAAGAAGTTGTTAAATTGGTCACAGCAGGCCTTAGAAGGTTCAAGGATCTGGTTCGGGGCAGGAGGGAGCTGAGTTAGCTCCCTCACTACCCTGAACAACTCTGCCAGACGCGACTCCGCGGACGCAACACGTGCAGCATAGAACGAATTCTTAGCTGCACGAATCGCCTCTCCATAGTCCTTCAAAAGGTGGTCTAGGAGAGTCTTGTTGGATAAGCGCTGGTGTTTCCGCCAGCGGTGCTCTAGCCGTCGCAGAACCCGCTTCCTCACCCGGAGGTCTTCCGTATACCAGGGCTTATGTTTGGAAGCAGGCCTGAGAGGGCGCTTGGGAGTGATACTGTATATAGCCTTAGATAGACCGGTATCCCAGATACCGGTCAGGGCATCAACAGAGTCGCCGTCATTTCCAACCATAAGCCCCTCTAGGGCTTCCTGGAACCTGTTGGGTTCCATCAGCCTTCGAGGGTGGACCATTCTAATAGGTCCGCCACCTCCGGGAGGGATCTGGGTAGACGCCTTGATCACTGCCTCCACCAGGAAATGATCCGTCCATGACAGGGGGGAAATATTGGTTATTTCTGCCCACGGATTTTCCATGCTCGTACAAAACACCATATCGAGCGTATTACCCGCAGAATGCGTTGGACCCGAGACCAATTGAGACAACCCCATGGACGTCATGGTATCCATGAATTCACGAACCGCACCGGATGGAACATAGCTAGCCGCGAAGGGAATGTTGAAGTCTCCCAGGACTAAAAGCCTGGGGGACTCCAACAATACCTCCGAGACCAGCTGTGTCAGTTCGTTAAAGGAGTCTGTTAGCGCACGAGGTGGCCGGTACACCAACAGAATCCCTAGACTGTCTCTGGCCTTCAGGGTCAGGTAAATACACTCGATGTAGGAAGTTTGACGAACATGGTTCCTGGAAAGAGACAAGGTGTTCTTATGGATCAAGGCGACACCCCCCCCCGCCCACCTAACCTGGTCTGGTCCTTCACTGAGTACCCGGCAGGTAGGGCCTGGGTCCACACAGCTTCCCCTCCAGGCCCAAGCCAGGTCTCAGTAATGCAAGCCAGGTCACAGTTGTTATCCTCAATTAGATCATAAATGATGTGGGACTTGTTCTTAATAGACCTGGCATTGCACAGGAGCAGAGTCAGGGTTTGTGGTATGGTTGGAGTGACCCTCAGGTCCCTTTGGTTAGGAGAGGGACAGGAAGGAGAGATAGGTATTAAGCATCGATCTCTCTTTCCCCTGTAACGCAAGTCCCTACTCCTACCGCCATACCTCTCCCTGCCCCACACTACCTCAATAGGAGCTCCGCTCACATTAGATGGACTATCCCCTACCTCCCCAGCCAAAACATCTCCCATTCCCAAATCCTCCCCCTCCCCTCCACAGTACAGCAATAGAGACGAAGAGAAATCGCAGTGAACATTCTTCGTCTACAAGCCGGCAAGTACGTCTCCTCTGCCCTCTAACGGCCCTTGTGAAAGCGCTGTTCTGGCGGCGAGAAAGTCCTCTGGGCCGCTGCCCAGGTGAAAAAGGGCGGGCGGCGTCTTCAGGGAGTGGCCGGGAGCCGGCTTTATGGGGCCGCTCTCACCGGCCCCGCCCCCACAGAAAAGCGCCGCGTCGGCGGCAAGAGAAAGTCCTCCTGGGCCGCTGCCCAGGTGAAGAAGGGCGGGCGGCGTCTTCAGGGGGTGGCCGGGAGCCGGCTAAAAATTTTTCAAGTACATTTTGAAAAGTAACAACCACTTTTTAAACATGTGAATACAAATTAAACACAAAAATCATACACCCCGTGGCAATGCAATGAGTACAAAGGGGGAGGGGGAAGCAGGAGTGAAGGGGAGCAGAGAGACAGAAGCAAGATAGTTAATTCCTTTACACTTGGAACTGTGGCAGTGGCTATTCCAGCCACAGGAGGTCCAGAGAGCTGCCCAACAGCAACAAACTGGCCCATAGCACCTCTGCTTACAAATATAGATATTTTTGCTTAGAAGGGACAGGCTGTGGGGCCCAGTCTCCAGGGCCAGTTTGAAGGACAGAGAGCTCCCTCCTTTGCTGCTAGGAGATTAAATATTTAAATTGGGGGGAAAACGCTCATCATCATGATCATGATCATCATGATCATTATCATCATACTGTTTTCTTCTAGTTCTACTTCTACCACCTAATATAAACTAGGAATAAAACACTGACTAATGCTAAAGCCATATGTTTAGCCTTCTCTTCTTAGGAGCTGATTGGCCAAGTGGTCTCATGTAGAATTTCCTTTCCCAAAGAATGCCCATAGTGTGAAGCCTGTAAGATGAGCGACTTATCACTTTTCTCATGGTGAATTGTCAGATAGTTAAGCTGTTCCCCATTTGTATATATTCATAAGCTAAGAGTACATCTAGTATCTACTCAACTGGAACTACACTACTGCTCTTACTGTTGAATCTGCAGCCTTGAAAATGATGACTTTTTCCTTTCTTTGGAATGGTACACAGAGGAGTGGAGAGTAAAAAACAACAACCCTGTTTTCTCATTCTAGATCCAAAGCTCCACTCATGGATACCTCAATGTTTCTGGCCTTGAAGAAAAGGAAGCGCAACCCAAATGATTTGTAAGAATAAGTGAAATTCTGTGACTGCTTAAACATGGTACATTACAAAAAGGAGGTGGAGAAGAAAAAGATGGAGGAAAGCAAGGACAATTTCTACTTTCCAAGAAGATAAGGAAAAATCCAGTGTTTGACAAATAAAAGGGAGGAAGACATTGAAGACTGGGCAGAATAAGTAGAAACTCCACCCTATACTCCACAAATCTGCCGGCTGGCTTTCTCTTCCAGAATAGATCCTATTTATACTCCCATCAATTTTTCTATTTCCCCACCCCATTTTATAGTCTACATTTGGAAGACAACATAACAAGAAGTAATAATTAAGCAATGTTAGATAACTTGTTACAGTACACTAATGAGTGCCTGCTTCTGGAAGAGTCCTTTGTGTGAGGTTTTGCACCAACCTTGCACCACCTTGTGTTTCTCATAGAATATGAAGCTCTTTCACGCTTTAAGGCTTTTATTGCTATGTTTTCAAGAGTCATTATGACAGAAAAACTATCTGGACAGTCACTGTAGTATCATTATATACATTATAATGTCTCTAGAAATAAAAACATCAGGAACCAGTGTTGCCTCTCACTTGCTGAGACACAACCCACCCTCCCTGCTCCAAAAGGGTCTGTTAATAAGCTGTGGAGATCCAATGTCTCTCTCTGCCATGTCTTTACTATTGTTGCTGTCAGTTTGTTCACCTTCTTCAAGCATAGGAATAATTAGGAAGAGAAGAAATAGTATCTTTCATTGGCCTTGACCTCCTCTTCTGCGAAGAAGTATAGACTGGGCCCAAAGTGCAGTGATGACTATGGAAGAATGGAAGAAAGGACCAATGACCTAAAGTGCCACCTGAGAGGAAATTATGAGATGGTGCATGTATCCTTAATATTCATTCGAGGAATAACAACATACAAACATGACATGTTGTTGTTGTTGTTGCCTTGACCTCATTCAAGACCTATGGCAACTGTAAGATGAACCTATCACTGGGATTTCTTGGAAAGTATTGTTTAGAATAGGTTTGCCTTTGCCTTCCTTTGAGGCTGAGAGTGTGTGATTTGACCAAGGTCAACCAGTGGGTTTCCAATTTCCATGCTGAAGCAGGGGTTAGAACCTTGGTCTCCATAATCATAGTCAAACGCTCAAACACCTGATATGACTAATATTCTGTAATAATAGTGCTTTGCAAGTGCACACCTTTTCCCATACCTCTTTAAAAATCCACGTAGACAGGGATTCTTTCCCCTCTTAAATGATATATTTCATATTCAGTAATCCAAACATATTATAATGTTTATAATGAACAATTAAAATGTACATAAACACACACACACACACACAAACTTTAATTCCAAGATTAATCTGTGTTTTAATAAGACTCATATTTTGAAGGTAATAATAAACTATCAACTGAATTCCTGAAAAGAAATCAATTATATGTCCACATAATCCAAAGATATCTTCATGTAACACGGAGTATCTGTATAACCAAAAGCTATATTAATTTAACTAAAGTTACCTCAAATAAGATTTCAGTAATAATAACAACAGCAGGAACAGCAGCAACAATAACAGCTGTGTGTATGTGTGTGGTGAAGCAGAATCACTCATGATTACCTGGAAGAGTTCTTTTTTTCTTGGCCTTGGATGCCAGCAACCAGAAATGATGCAATGAACTTTAGAAGTGCTTATGGAGTAGACACCATGGGGGTAGGAGGGAACAGATGATGCTCCTCTGGAACTTGAGGCAGAATCTACAGATGAGTTGTTCATGAAGTTCTTCTCCACTGAAAAAAGGCCTGGGGTAGACCAACATTTTTTTCAGATCCCATTTTAAGATATCCAGTTACTAAGGGAGAAGAGTGCTAGCAACAATTTAGGACATGTTGTTTTAATTGTTGATGGCAACTCCAAGCCTCTGTTCGTAATTGCTCATCCTTTCTTCACTACATTTGATCTTATCCAAAAGGCGAGAAGTGATTTTTTGCCCATCTTTTTCTTGACTGGATAGTCTTTCAAATAGAGGGCTGTCTTGAAATAGACCATTTTTGCAAGCGTTTGTGTTGAATGGCTGATGGGAGGTGACCCATCCTGCAAGAATTGGGGACAAAGAAAAAGAGAAGGGGCATTTTAAAAAACTTTCAGATGTTGCAATCCAAATTTATTAAATGAATATGAGCAAATTAAATTTAGATGAGGAAACCCTTGGGATGACAATGAGATTATAAGATCTTCTTTTTCATTTGGTTTGTCAACATAACAGGAGGCACTGAAGTTCATCTCCAAACACATCTGAATTGGGGATCACTTTGGAAATGTCAGAAGGTCATCTTGTTTTAGGGAAGATTCATCATTCATTGTCTTGAAATGATAATATTTTTTGTACAGCATTTTTCCATAGCAATTGCTATTTTAAAGAAAATTGTAGATATGGAACTCTCTCTTAACTGAACTGAAGCATAGTGACACAGAAGGCTTGGCTTGAAATGCCCTACATTAAAATGTATAGATGAAACCAAGGCAAGTCAATGCCATCTTGTTTACACCTTTTGGAGTACAGAAATAATGGAAACAGTAACGGGATTATTACTATTTCAAAGTGGCAAGAATAAGCAAGAAAATGTCTGACTTCCCAACTGGTATAAAATATGCACTGTGTTTTGAAATCTTATAATGAATTCTCCTTTAGTAATGACAGGTATTTGTACTTTTATCTTAAATATTGAACAAGCTACAAAGGTCCGTGTGTGCCATGTCAAGGACGTTTCTCCTGTGTTAGTAGGAGATAAAGAACATTTGTGAGCAAATATATGCTTAAAATATATAAGAATGCAGCTGATCTCATAAGCTCGTGACTTGGAATGATCTGTACTACTGGAGGTCTTTGTGGATGAAGGTGTATTTTTTTTAAACCCTTTTCAAAATGGATCCTGTATTGTAGTTACAGGTTCATAACCTAAAGTTCTGGATCTGTAAATGCTCTATATTCAGTTATACAATATATTAGTATTAATACCTACCTACCTACCTACCTACCTATCTAGATATAGATATATTTATTGGAGCCAGTGTGGTATAGTGGTTTGAGCATTGGACTACAACTCTGGAGACCAGGATTAAAATTTTCAATCAGCCATGGAAACCCACTAGGTGACCTTGGGCAAGTCACACACACTCAGCCTCAGAGGTAGGCAAAGGCAAACCCACTCTGAACAAATCTTGCCAAGAAAATCCCGTGATAGCCTTAGAGTCGCTGTAAGTCAGAAACAACTTGAAGGCACACCACCATCACCACCACCACAAAAACAACAACATATATCCACGATTATTGCACTATTGCCACAATTACGAATGCCCCCTGAATCACACCTTAAACTTCAGGGAGCTGCACCAAAGAATGGAAGTCTATTCTGCTGGCAGTAGGGCTTCAGCAGAATTATGTTTCTAGCTTAACCACTACACAATATTAACCACTACACACCAGCAAGTGTGGCAGAAGCAGGACCTCTATCTCACTTCCTTATTTCACCATGAATTTCTAGTGGGAAGGGCTGGAAACATCATCTTGATGTGTCATGATTGCTAGAAGAACCTCCTTTGTCTTTGAGCATCTACTGATTGTTAAGGTATTTTGGGGGCTTGGGCCAGGAGACAATTTGTTTAAACACATTTGTATATTAAATTGGCAATGCAGGAAATCAGATAATAATAACAATATTAATACTACTAATACTATTAATATTAATGCTAATCATAACAATACAGCTAATTGCAATTACTCAAGAGCAGTAGGAAGTTTCAGATAAGATGAGCAGACAAACCAAGGCCATGATCATGAAGAGGATTTGTGGCAAGTGGGAAGATGACATGCAAGACATATTTGTGCTTTCTATCTCAAACATTATTGCAGAGTTGCAAACTACAATGAGACCTTCTGACACTCAACATCTGTACCATAGATAATTGTAGTATTCAGTGAAAGTGGCAAAATATAATGATACCAAAATGCCATAATATTGTGTAGTGGTTAATTTTTTTCCAGAGTACATTGGTGAGTTTTAACTTGATTCTTTTAGATGAAGGTATGTCTGTTTTGTCAATGATCTTAATCATTTTTACCTTTTGTGGTGATGTTTCTAACTATTTAAATTGCCACAGAGACACAGCTGTCACTGTTAAAACAGATGTGCTGTTCCTATCTTGTCAGCTTATTCTTGCACAATTTGTTTTGCAGCTAAGCAGCTGTAGAATAACAGGGACCTGTTTTCCCCCTCCCATTTTCCTCAGTGAGAGTGAGCATACAAAGCCCCAACATTATTAAGAATGCTCAATAATGCTGCTTTCATTTTGGGCTATATAAGAAAAAAGAACAGGACATCTTGAATTAAAGCAAGACTTACAAGAATTTCTGAGCTACCTGAATTCCACTCATTTAAAAAAGGAAGAACTGATAGATCAGTTAAGTACAATCTAGAAAACAGTGCTGCTGCTGGATCAGCATGGATATGTTGCATTCTTGGATTCAGAAATTTGTCAGGGATATCTGTGAGCAAACATAAAGTAGAAAGAAAAGTTCCACCTCTATTATGCTTCCTGCAGGGTAGATATTATAAACATTTTGATTACTGGTTTCACGGTCCACAAGATGTTACCTGTTAGAGTTGGGTACCATCAATAATTCCAATTTTAGCCAAGAAATAGATGTTGTTGCCATTCATCAATATTCCATATTGGCTACCTAGGCTGCATCTGCACTGCAGAACTAATCCAATTTGACACCACTTTAACTACCATGTCTAGTACTATGGAATTCTGGGAACTGTATTTTTGTAAGACATTTAGCCTTCTCTGTCAGAGAGCGCTGGAGCTACAACAAACTACAAATCCCAGTATTCCATAGCATTGAGCCATGGCAGTTAAACTGGTATCACACTGGATTATTTCTGCAGTGTGGATGCAGTCCTAGTCACATTTGTGTAACTGACCTGACCGTCCCAAGCCCACCTTAAGAGCCAGCAGCCAATCTAAGCAAGGAAGTCTGCTCAGCTTCTGTTTGGGACATAAGGAACATGAAATTTCCACCCCTCCATCCGGCAAGCAAGGCTGCAACAAAGGACATGCAATAGGGGCCTTGCTTCTGATTGTTGCAGTCTCACTTGCTGGCAGGAGTGTGTTGGAATCAGTGTTGCCAATTTCGCGACTTTCACGCGAAAACGGGGACTTTTCAGAGCTTTTCGTGTGATTTTTGCTCCTGGCTCTATTTCAGTGCCTTTTCTGCGACCTTGGCCCTTTCAGCTCCAGACTGCTGCAGAGCAACCAACCCTTTGGAGTGTAACAGTTTTCAGCCAAGAAGGCTGGAGAAAAAACTCTCTCTCTCTCTCTCTCTAATGACTCCCTCTGAGAGCCAGGACGGAGCAAGCCCAACCAACCCCAACTGTTTGGAGGAATAGTTCAGCCAATCAGAGAGAGGACAGTGATTGCCCCCCCCCCCCTCAGGCATTCTCAGGCTCCAGGGGCAAAAGTGCTGGAGAGAGGCAGGGAGTGAGGGATCTTGGCTGGCTTAATCCCAATTGCCTTGGATTTCCAAGTAAGACATAAGTTTTAAGGCACACAAAGGCAATACTTGATAATGGTATTATGGCTTGATGTTGTGGACTTCTGTGTCTGCCTGAGAGTGACATTTGAATTTCTGAATTCCTGAGCTTGGGCAGAGTGCCCCAAGCCTACCTCTCAGGGTCGTTGTTGTATTGTGAGGACCATTTGGGTTGTGTGATGTGAATGTGATGTCCCTGAATGTGTGTGTGTGTGTGTTAGTGATTAAATATGCCTCTGAGCATGGGCAGAGCACCTGGTAAGTTGGCATCCCTGCCCTGTCTTCCCAGAATTTTGTTTTGTGGATCTCTTTTTCGTTCTCTTTTCCATTGCCATCAATACTGCAGAAATAATCCAGTTTGGCACTGCTTCTAACTGCAAGGCTCCCTGCGATGATGGGATTCTGGGCACAACAAACCACCAACCCCAGAGTTTCATGCATGGAGCCCTGGCTGCCGGTAAAAGCAGTGCCTCAACATGTCACAAGAAACTACAATTCCCAGGATTCCCTGGTTGAACAAAGGAATTGCCTCCATGCTTCCAGATCACAGCCCCAGAGAATGAGTCTACAGGATATCAATGTTGCCAATTTAAGTCCACTTCTTCAGCTGCATTTAGATTTAATAATGATAATAATAATGGTGATGATGATAGAGAGATCTTGGAGCACCTTTGAGTCTCACTGAAAGAAAAGTTGGCAGCATGAGCTTTTTTAGACTTAAGCGTATTTCCTCAGATGCATGGGAATTGTAGTTCGTTGTGGTACCAGAGCTCTTTCTCACAAAACTACACTTCCCAGGGTTCCCTAGCACTGAGCCAGGGCAGTTAAAGTAGTCTCAAACTGGATTATCTCTGCAGTGTGTCTTGGACCCAACTCAGGCTGCATCTTCACTCCAGACTCTAGAGACAATCCAGTTTCATACAATTTTAACTGCCATGCCCCAGTGCTATGAAATCCTGGGAATTGTAGTTTGTTGTCACATCAGAGTCTGCTGAGAGAGAAGGTTAAATGTCTCTGAAAACTAGAATTCCCAGGATTCCCTAGCACTGAGCCATGGCAATTAAAAGGGTGTCAAACTGGATTTATTTCTGCAGTGCGGTTGCATCTGAACACATTTCTGTTTGGCAGAAAGCTTCCTGAACCCCCTTCATGTGAAAATAAATATCTTAAAAGGACTGAAAGATTCTTTGTTTGGTTCAATGGTGATTTTGAGGGTTGAAATAAGTTACAATTATTTTTATTCAATTATGTTTACGTTTATTTGCAAAACATCCGCCATTTTAACATTATGGGAATTTTCCGGGAATTGTGACTGAATATTCCTTGTGATGTGGGGGGATTCAGTATGTTTTGGACAAACATTTTCAGGAATTATCTTCGAGGCTTGTTGGCAACACTGGTTGGAATCCTCCTCCTTGTGCCCTGGTCAGAAGCTGAATGGATCTTCTTTGCCTCATCTGGCTGCTGGCGCTTAAGGCGGGCTGTGCTGGCGTTAATGCAGTCTTGTGATAATAGAAAGTAACATTATGTGAACCAAGAGTAGGTATTGTGCAGCTCTCCAGAGGTGTTGGATTGCAGCTCCCAAAATTCCTCACCATTGTCTATGCTGGCTAGGACTTCTAGGAATTGCACTTCAGCAACATCTAGAGGCTATTCAATTCCCTCCCATGTTATAAAGCAAATGCATATGATTTATGTTTACACTCACCAATCTCACTCAAATCCCAGATATATATTTTTGTGGTGATGTATATACTGGCAGCTTTCAATTAAATAATCCTTAATGTATTGCCACTTTTTCTTTTTCTTCCCAATCCTCCCCCCCCCACCCCTTTTTTCCCTATTGGTAAGTTTGCAGAGACTTTCATTTTCTGTTCAGTGGACAGTTTATAAGCACTTTATAAAGGATAAACAATAAAAATGACAGTAATACTTTTTATTTTTTTAAAAAATATTTTCACATGTAAAATACGAATATAATACTTTATTTCAAGAGTAGATATAATGTCAAGTAAATACATAATGCTCATTTTAACTGCTCTGCTTTTTTCAACAACAACAACAACAAAAAGGTTTGTTTCAAATCCCAAAGAGTCAACGGCAGTCAGGTATGATGTTGCAAGCTGGGCGTATAGCCTTGTTACTCTTTTCTTTTTACATTTATAATCATGGCACCATTGTGATGATTGTAAGTGCTCTTGAAACCCATCTTAAAATCCAACCCACCACATGAACGTCTGTGGTGCTGGTAATGGGTGCTCTGAAGGATGGCACATCTTGCTCACTCCCACCACTGAGTGCTCATGCACCAATGAACTGTGACAGGACCTTGCAGAGGTCTCTGCTGCTGGTTAGTGCACTGCTGCTCACAGGTAGGAACAAGATGAATGCACCATCCTTTAGTGCCCCACTTGCCAGCACCACTGTGGCTGGCTGACTTTTTAATTTTGTTTTTAGGGGTCAGATAAGAAGACAGAATGTCTGCTGCAGGCTCCCAGCCATTATTATTATTATTATTAAACTTTATTTATATAGCGCTGTAAATTTACACAGCACTGTACATAAAATCATTTAATTAGACGGTTCCCTGCCTCCATGCTTACAATCTAAGAAGACACGACACAAAAGGAGAAGGGAATGGTTGAGGGGAAGGGGATTAGGTCCAGCATTCTTCTCTCCCTCTGAGGCCTGGACCATGGCAGATGGACAGATGGAGGGATCTGTATCATTATGTCTTCAGTGTAATTTGTGGTATTTAGGAATTCCATCAGTTATAAAATGTTCTTCCAAAGATGTTTGGTGGAGAAAATGAACATTTCTTGTGGCCAAAAAAATGTGTTGTCTTCTGGTTTTCCCTTTGCATCATTTAGTTTGTATGTTAGTCATTTTTATAACAACCCTACAAGTCACACCAATGTGCATATCACAGTAGCCTTTGGGCCTATGGCAGATGTAAAAGGACAAAGTGTGAAGCTCTGCTCCATCTGGACAGCTGGCAGCTGGAGAAGAATTTTATTTCTGGCAGCAAAGTGGGGAAGAGACGGGGTACGCCGCCGCCAGTAGGTCCGCGGGGGAGCCGGAGCCTTCAGATGGCGCGACTCCCGCGCGGACCGAAAAAGAAGCTCCAAAATGGAGCTTCTTTTTCAGTCGCATTTGCGACGTAGCGAGGCGCCAGGGGCACACTCGCTACGTCACAAAGGACGCGACGCGTACGGACGCTCAGCATCCGATACGCAAAGATGGCGCCGGCTATGTAGAAGGGCCGGCACCATCTTGTACGGACGGAGTCCGTATTAGGCCCAGAGACGCCCCTTTTTTAAAATGGGACGTCCTCCGGACGTCCCAAATGCCGGTGGAGAAAGCCTCTTTGTTCCTTTTCTGGATGATGGTTGGTCTTCCTCTTGCTTTCAAGAGTAAATGAGTAGAAGACACATCTTATTGGATTTGGATGAGATCATGACTTTGAAACACCGCAACAGGGCAAATGAGCAATTTACACAAATTTGCATTCTGGTTTTGTTTCATATTAAAGATAGGGAACTTGAATGTGAATCTTGATACAACTTGTGTGTGTGTGTGGGGAGACAACCTTGATGAATGGTTACACGTGCTGTGTGTTTATGCTCATGCTGACTGTTTGAAAATGGGCATTTTTTAAACTTAAGCTTGTATTGGAGAGTTACACTGCATAAAGTTAAATGGTGGTTTTGAGTGTTGCTGTGTTTGTATTGCCAGAGAGTGGTTATCAAACTGTCTTTGGTTTGAATATTTATAAGGTTAGCAATTATCCACAGTATACAGTACTGACTGGGCAATGATTGAATGCTTGCGTGTGGGATGGGGGTGGGCACTGGGAATGTAGGGCCCTTTATATCTGGATAGAGACTTTTGGGGGAAACAGGGAGGAGACATAAGAGCTAGGAAAGAGAGAGAATAGCTGAGAGAGCTGTGAAGAAGTCTGGGCAGGAAAAAAAAGGGAAGAAGAGAGAAAGACTGATTACCTTGGTCCCTCAGTATCTGCTGGGGTTTGGTTCCGGGATCTCCTACATATACCAAAATCTGTGGATGCTCAAGTCTCATTACATACAGTGGCACAGTAAAAGAGTGTCCCTGATATAAAATGGTAAAATCAAGGTTTGCGTTTTAGTTTTTTAAAAAGTATTTTCAAGCCATGGATGGTTGAATCCATGGATGCAGAAATAGGGCTGCCCAACTTACTGAGCCAGCCTGGTAGCCATGTTGGAGGAAGATTAGTCTTCCGGCTGGCTCTTGGCCGGGCTGGGTCCCAGCATACTTTGTGCCAAGACCAGATGGGCTCCTATTGGTTTGGGGGAGAGGAAGAGGAGGCACTTCCGCTTCTTGGCACTGGGGACAACATTTCCCAGGGGGCACTGGGAGCAGAAGAGCTTTGGGATTGGATGTGTCGCATCGTGTGACATAGCAGATTGGTTTAGGGGCTGGGGGAGGAGGTACCTTCCCTCCTCCTAGCCCCTGATTAGTGGAATGGCCTTTTTAAGGGCCTTGTGGAGCGCTGATCGGCACCATTCCAGCTCGGCTTTTCCCACCCTCCCTCCTTTTGTGGGATTTCTGGGCCGCGCGGTCAAAACTTTTCAAGGAAGGTAGCATAGGTCTTGGATCTGTTGGGCATGGTTTCCCGGGTTCCATAGCACTGGATCGGGAGTCCTTCAGGGACCAGGGAGCACTGGGGGTGTGCGGTGTTGCCGTTGCGGGGACAACACCGATTCAGCATATCCTGGTGACTAGGGGCAGAAAGGCAAACATGCGACCAGTCAGTTACCTGAGTTGCTAAAGCGCGTTTCACCGGTTGCCCTTATGTCATCCCGAAGCTTGGCCGTGCTCAAGCAATTGGGTTCATCGACCAAGCAGGGGTTGACTGATGACAGATCCAGACCTCATCCTTTGAGGCCAACCTTACTTTTCAGCTGTTATATGTTAATAAAGTTGTGGCCTTTTCCTTCCAACATTATATGTTATTTGTTTCCTTTGTGACTCTCCTACTTGGCAATCCATGGTTACAGAGATCCAACTGTACTGAATATATTATTTTCTTCTTCTTTTAATTATAGTCAGGATGTGGGGAGGGTCAAAGCCCTACAGTGTATTAGTTGTATGTTACTTTACTTTTCTTTTTTTCTTCTGCCCTTTTTCTTCCTTCTATTCCTTTTCCTTTGATTGTATCTTACTTTGATTCTAAATTAGAGTGTTTGTGATAAAAATTATTAAAATTAATCTTTAAAAAGAAAAGAAAATACAGGTGGAGTGGAATGAAGTGCAGTGGCCCCTTGATATCTGCTGGGGTTTGGTTCCAGGACTCTACTGTGGATACAAAAATCCGTAGATGCTCACGTCTCATTAAATACAGTGTCAGAATGAAATGGTCTCTCATATAAAATGGCAAAATCAAGGTTTGATTTTTGGAATTTATCTATTTTTTAAATATTTTCCAGCCATGGATGCATGAATCCATGGGTAAAGGATCTGTAGATATGGAAGGCAGACTGTATCATAAAAAAGAGCATGGCTTGTTGGTTGGAAACCTGACTAGAAGCATCAAACATAGCTGCTCTGGGAGTCTTTTTAGCTGAAGGGGAGGTTATAAATGATCTAAATAAATAAGTAAATGTATTTATTTATTTTAAAATAGAGGTAATGATGAAATTTTAAATAGATAAGTGGGACCTTCATTTAGAATTACATCTTCTTCTTTTTAAATACTTTTCACCTGACATATTATAAGAGCATCCTCATTGTTAAAACATCCTTTATCTGAAATATCTGCTAAACCTGAAGGGAGTATTGCAGGCCATCCAGTCTTATATCATAATTTCTGTTGGAAACTTGGTAAGAGATAGGCATGGTGTAGTGGTCTGAGTGTTGGACTATGACTCTGAAGACCAGGGTTCCATTCCCAGCTTGGCCATGAAATCTACTGGGTGACCTTGGGCGAGTCACACTCTTTCCCAGGGGAAAGGCAATGGCAAACCTCCTCTGAACAAACTTGCCAAGAAAACCCCATGACAGAGTCACCTTAGGCCGGGTCACCCAAAGTTGGAAATAACTTGAAGGGCCACAACACACACACAACACAGGCTTGTTTATACAACCATCTGATTATGCAAATGTTCAAACATCCTTGAATTCATTCAGAAAAATAAGGCTGTCCAAATGACACTTGAAAACAGATTTTAGGACAGTCTAAGGCCAGAACATTAAAGAGGAAAGAGGTCATTTTAATGTACCAATACATAACAGAATTAAAATAGTCTAGAGTAGTCCTTCATGGTATAATTCTAAATTGGAAGAAATAACAAATTGACTGATTTGGCACACAAATTGGTAAGGTTAGATTGATTTTGATGTTGTGGGTGGGCTTTTATGTACTTGTGATGTTGCAGTGTTTTTATTTAAGGGATATATTGGATTTCTGGGCATGTGTGATATGCAGCAATTTAAAATTATTGGAGTTCTTCATATTTTGTTAAGTATGCTTCAATCTGAAAGAGTGAAGCTTTCCTACAAATGCTAAGTAAATTGCTCTGTAAGTCCAGAATCCCTGATTACTTCAGAATTGAAATGCTTACAAAAATGCTGAAGTGTTCTAATAATTTCACAGCTCTTTATGATTCATCTGCTTAGAACCCCAATCATTTCTAAATCGGAGTGCTCTCATTATTTTGAAGTTTCATGTGCTGCATAAAACGATTTAAGATTATTTCCCAGCTTTTCATATTTTATTTTTATTTATTCTTTTAAATAGTGGGTGGGGAGACCAATTCTTTTCTTAAAAGATACAAATGGATTTAAGCATTCACTGTTTAAAATGGAAATTGAACCCAGTTCCTCAAAATGCTGTAAGGATGGCTAGGGTGGGGAAGGTGTATTGAGAACAAGGAAACCATTTTTCTCACAAGCAGAAGAAATACAAAATGGAAGATTGTCAGAAGGGGAAGGGACAAGAAACATGTAGATGTGGACAAGAAGAATTAGGGAAACATTTTGTTACGACAAATCTATACTGTAATTAGAAGTTTTCGTCTGTGTGTATGTTTGTCTCTCTCATGATATATAAATCCACATGATTAATCTGAGAAGTAGTAAACTTGGTGCATTATCTAATGAGGCCAACAATTAAGACCATAATCAGGTTTTTAGCCCATCCTGTTAACTAGTTAAGAAACCTCAGACTTGAACAGACACTTCACATTTATGCACCTTTCTCCTCTAGAATGCACCTCTACGAACTAGTTTTGAATAAACCTTTTATGTGGATTTGGGATGACATACCAAACTTTTTTTTCAAGCTCAAATGGGCAGCTTTCAACTCGTGGGGGAAAGGGACTGCTGTTTTTGTTCCATTTTGCATTTTTTTTAAGGATTGTAGGTGTTGGACTATTGACACTGGAGACCAAGGTTCAATTCCCTGCTCAGACACGAAACCTACTGAATGACCTTGGGCACATCACATGCTCTCAGCTTCAGGGAAAGGCAAAGGTTCATGTCCTCTGAACAAATCTTGCCAAGAAAACCCCATGATAGGTTTCCGTAAGCCAGAAATGACGAAGACACACAAATAGAAGTAGAGGTAGCAGACAACGATGAAGAAATTACTTTTGTTACATTCAAATTATAAGCAAAACATCCATATCAGCTTTCAAAATACTAGTTAATTTCCTAGCATCTAATAAAAGAGAGACATGGGAGGAAGAAAGAAAAGATCACAAAAGGTTCATTTGTTGGGGGGGGGGTTTCTGAGCTATTTTACTTGTCTTTGTTATTGGTGTTGCTGCTCTTATCCTTGTAATTATCTTAGAATATCACCGAATGGTGAGAGCCAGTGTGGTGTAGCAATTTGAGTGTTGGACTATGACTCTGGAGGCCACAGTTCAAATCCTGGCTCAGCCATGGAAACTGGGTGACTTTGGGCAAGTCACAGCCTCTTACCCTCAGAGAAAGGGAAAAGCAAACCCCTTCTGAACAAATTTTGCCAAGAAAACCCTATGATGGGTTCACTTTAGGATCACCATAAGTTGGGAGTGACTTGAAGGCACACAACAACAATCACAGAATGTTGATACGTGGACTTTATTTTATCTTTAAACAATAATAGTGTATTTTTCATATGTCTACCTTTGTCCCTTTAAAATACTTGTTTCAGTGGGCATTTGTTATGGAACTAGCTAAAGTACTTGGCTTTGAACAGATTAGAATAGCCCTTAGTTTGAAACACTGAAGCTTACAAGTGAAACTATGCAGTTGATGGAATTGGGGACATTATGCCCAGAACTGGAGACATTATGAGTGAAACCACAGCCAGTGGAAAACTTAAATTCTACCATTGACAGCCCTCACAGAATGATAAAGAAGGGGCATGCTCACTTCATGCCAAGGAGTGGCCATGGGTCCCTATAGCAGATGGGAGAAGAAACCTTGTACTGTAACTGTATCAGTTGGATTTCTCCCCCAGGTTCCAAACAGTATTGACTGTACCAGTTAGGAATCTCTGCCACCTACTGATTGACAATGATATTTCAGGCTTCAAATATTTATTAATTAAAATAAATTTATTTCGAAAATGTGCAGTCCTTTAGGTATGCATGCTAAGTTTCAGATGTTGGTGTTTTGTGGTTTTGTATTCATGGTTTAGTTTATATGAGGCCAAGCTTCTTAATTAGCTGGATATATTTTTTCTAAAAGGTAGGATTTTCACCAATTATTGCTTAAACAGAAAGTTCAGTGAATAGCATGAACTAGCAACCATCTCTTTATCACACTAAAGCTTTAGAGAATTAAAACTTGTGGGGTCAGCCTTGCCAGATGCGGATGACTCTTCTGGAAATAAAACCTACAACCCAAGCTCCTGCCCTGTATTTTCTAGAGATGCAAAGAATATGTTTGTGTATGTGCCTTCAAGTCACCTGTTATGGTGACTCCATAAATTTCATAAGGTTTTCTTAGGCAAGGAATACTCATTCCTTCCTCAGACAAGGAATATTTCAGTTCCTCCTCTGAAATATAGCTTAGAGCTCTGATATATTGCCAAGTCGAGTCCAAGTTGAGTTACTGAAGTAATTTCAGTCCGACTTGAGTCCAACTTAGTTGACTTGAGTCTATATCATGGTAAATGGGACAAAAGTAAGAAAGACTGCGAACAAATATTCTAACTCAAATTCCTGTTTTTCCTTCCTCCTTGTTTATTACATTTATCTCCCAGAGTACTACCACCTTAAATCTCTGAATTGCTGAGGGATAAAGTTAAAGATGGGAAAGGTGTGCTATGAATAGGCTTCGTCATTAACTAACTTGTATACTTTGAAGCATTTGTCTGGATGTGTTTCCCTCCTGGAATGCACAGAATGTAGTTTACAATGCTATCAATTATGTGAATGGAATAACAAAGCATAGGAAACAGCAACTCCCATGCATACTGACAGCCAGTGACATTCATAGAGGATACGATGAAATGTCCAGACTGTGAGGGACTTCCAAGGCCCTTCCACTGAATATCAAGCAGCTTTCCTTATTGCTACTTCCCAATAGCAACATACTACTTACAAACAGGTACTGAGAGTATTTAACAACTTTCCTCCCCCCTCCCCTTCATTTCCTTCTTTATATGATGCAGGGGGGAAAAAGAGTATTTTGGATGGATGTGCATTTCTGGGACTTACTTTGCGTATAGGTGAGAGACTGTTACAGTGTTTTTAGTATTAGAGGTGATTGGACTGGTATAGTGATGCAGCTGTAACTGCTCCATATTCAGCCATACTATGTTTTCAAGATCATGGTACTATTGCCATGATTGCAAATGCCCTTCCCCAACCTACCTTAGCTAGCAGGCTTCTTTATTAGGCAAAATGTTAAAGTCATACAGGAGGGGGGGGGGGTGATGTTAGTCACAGACCTGCATTTTGTCAAGACGTTGTTAGTGTTGTTCTCAGTTAAGATGGTATGGAGGAATATCCACTCAGGTGGGCCACTCCTCCTTGTGGCCATATGGTACTGGGAGACAATGTATTTTAAAGTCCAGGAAATAAAATTTAAATTCCAGTAGCAACACAGAAAGGTACTTCCTTTCTCTGTCCTTTGTGAGGCTAGAAACCACTTTGTTGGGCAGAGAACACTGAATTTCTCAAGAAGCCTCCATGCTTTTTCATTAAGAAAATTGTAGGTGCTGTTAGGTCCTGCAGCCCTAATTTTTACCTTTGTTAGAGATAAAAAGCTCAAATAATAAAGTCCCAGTTCATTGGCTCCCTCTTTAGGACCCCCCCCCCTCCGTTGTGGGTAAAATGTGGTATCTTCATATTCAGGAAACATATCGGAGGTAGGCATGTTATCCATATAGTAAAGTATAATAATATCCAAAATCCACAAAACAGTGATCCCTTTATTGGAATATTGAAAACTTCAAATCTAAAATTATTTTTGCCCTGGTTTTTAGAAAGGAGAAGAATAGCATTTTTCACCTACTTTTAAGATGATGCCACAGGCTCTGTTTACAAGTGTTGGTAGGCATGTAAGTGTATTTATTCTAACCCTTTTTTTCTGCTTCTTGGACTGTGGAATAAAAGTGTTGCAAGAGGCCAGTTGCCATGTAAATTCATATTAGTGGGCTGAATCTCTCATTTGTCATTCCTGAGACGAGTTTGTAAAAGACCACTGAATTAAACCATATTTCTTTAGATTGGCTCCTATGGAAGCAATTTCAAAATGAGCAATGACGCTGTATGTTATTAATCATCACTGTTAGGTTGAGCACTCAATAGACCAAAATTTGCTTTTGTCAGACATAACACACTAGTACAAAAACCATTATGTGTGTTTCTGTTTTACTGCAAGAAGCACACTTAATCCTGGCTTGCTGTCTATCGTTATTTAAGATACATTTATAAACAGAGGTCTTCCTGAGGGATCCATAAATCATACATTACTTCTTATTTATGCCATATTTTAGCAGAGTGTTAACATGCAAAAAAATAAAGGTTTGTCACTTACAATGCTAATAAACTTGCCTCACAGTGTTGTGTCAAGGCTAATCCATGTACCACCCATACGGAAGGCAGATATTGAATATTCAGGTTCATTTTACCAGTAGCTTTAATACACTGCCATAATGAACTTCAAAGCACACAAAGATGCCAGCTCTTCCCCCATATAGCCCCTGACCTCAGATCTCTGCTTTTTATCTTTATATAAAAGGGAAATATGTTTTTCAAAGAAGCCTAGCTTAGACACTAGGTATTGTCCACCACAGAATAATAGCCTGTGAAAGTGATCTAGCTTTTATTTTTATTTATTTTTTTAAAAAATCTTTGTTGAGGAGTATTTTTCTTCTTTTGTACCTTTTATAATTTTGGAGAGCAAAAATCCTTGCTTTCAGAGGTGGTAAACACATTTTCACAGTCTTGAGGTATCTTGTTTTGATGGGTCTATCTGTTGTTAAGATTTGATCCCATTCCTTTTGTGCTGTTTATTTCAGAAGATGGTGTAAACAATATTTAGGACATTTTTAGATCTAGTCCTCAGTAAGGTTATAGACTTATGTTTGATTGTTTGCCCCTCCATATTTTTTTTAATTTAAAAAACACTTCATAGAAAACTGGTTGCCAGAATAAAGGTTTACATCCTAGTAAACCTTTGGTTTACTAATTTTCTGTGTGCTCAGGTGGTGATTGATATGCATTAACAACTGCTCACTAAGAGAAACATCTTGGAGTTGCTATGTGGCAATCAGGAGAGAGAGGGAGGGAATTCCTGCTGTTACCAAGAAATGTTATGAGGCAATAGTAGCAAGAGAGGGTGCCATCCATAGTTGCTATCTGGATAGTAACCTGGCACAGACCCTTGCTGCTGACATCACCAGAACATCAGCAGAAGATGCTATGCAGTCAGCAACAGTGTATTTGCATGGAGCTAGCTGTACCACCCTTTGAACCCTTTGCTTCTTTTACTACCCCCATGTGCTTATAGGTATGGATGGAAATTCCCTGCCCATGGCCAATCACTACACAGGGGATGCTGGCACTAATGTTTAGCACACCTTTCCACTGACCTTCACTACATAAATCAGAATATTCTGGGAGAAGCCTGGAGTATCCTGATGCTAGAGCTGTTCTGATGTCCCACCATTATGTGGAGCCCTCTGTTGTGATGCTGGACAGCTGTTTGCAGGGACATCCCACTGTGGCACCTGGTCACACCACCACTGTAGCAGGTTGCTCATTCTGAGGTCAGAACAAAGTGCCCAGAGTCGATCCCATGCCTGGGCATCTCATTCTGACCTCAGAATGAGTGACTTGCTGCTGTGACAACTGCATGCAGACATCGCTTGGCACTGCAGTGGAGGGCTCTGGGTCTTCCAGGACAATGCTTTGCAAAACATGAGGGTTTTTTTAAATTTAGGGTGTTATACTCCGGGTTCAGTGCTAAACTGACTGGATGTCGCCTGGACAGTTTGTACCAGAGTGAGGATTTGGGTCTGCATTGTCTGAACTCCCCACCAAGAGGATGAGGAGGGGGGAGGTCATTTTATTTGGCTTATGTGCACAACCCATATGAAACATTAATTCAACAAAGTACTCACTGAATAAATATTTATTTATTGGATAAATAAATAAAATAAAAGAATGCTGTAGTCATGGGCTTAATAGTAATGAAATTCATTGCCTGCCAGAGTCGGGGGAAGTAACTTTTGGGGAATTAGAATTTCCAGAATTCCACATTCAGCATGGTGAAGGTCTCTGGCAATGTTGGCTGGGAGATTCTGGGGGTAGCACCTCCAGAAAAGCAACTTTTCCAAGCTTTGCTTCATATCACAAGTGGATACTTCAAGTAACTGTATGGGAGCTTTTTGGGTAGAAGAGATAATCTCTCTTCAGAAGAATTTGCAGTGATCCCTGTTTCACTTTAACCTTCTCCTCACCTTGCAACTCAGTGTACCATGTTAATGCAGGCCCCCATTCATCTGACTAGCATTTTAGGAGGAGGTTAGAAGAGTTGTCATGGAGAGGAATGGATACAGAAGTCCTTTTCCACCAGCTTAGTTATGTGCACTTAACTCTGGATTAAAAAATGATACCGTTTCAATTTCTTTCGGTCTAAATATATTATTGATGATATAGAAGCATTCACTGGAATCCTTTTATCACCTGTATTTAACACAACTGTATGTATATTTAGCTAAGTAGCAGATGCATTAAGAAACCCTGTTAGTGAATTGTGAAGATGTGTATTGGGACACTGCTAGGAGTGCTTGGTGTGCGTGCATGGGGATAGGGCTATTGTTGTGCATTGTTGCACTTTGTCGGCTCTGCTACATAGAAACTTAACAGCAGTCCCCTATTAGATATGAACATTATGAAACTGACCCATTCTATCTCCCACATATCTAAATCCACTTACGAAGATGTAATTCCCATACAGGATTCCAGGCAGTTTATTTCATTTTCTTTATTTACCATAATTTTTCAATGACATCTTTTAGAATGCAAAGACTTTCAAAGCAGCTTACAAATAATGTAAATATATATTAATCATATCCCAGTAAATAATATTAAAATATAACAACTGATCCTTTGTATATTATTATTATTATTATTATTATTATTATTATTATTATCCCACCTTCCACTGGGTACAGGAATTCAAGGTGGCTAACAAAATTTAAAACAGTCTAAGGAGCTTATCGCACATACTTTTGTCTCTGTTCTGGGCACAGGTAGGGAATGCACGTGGCTGAGTAAAAATTGAGTTTATCGCATGGTAAGCTGTCAACAAGGCATCCCTATGCCATCAGCAACCCTAACCCATCCTTAAGCTGGGCTGAGGAGCATGAATTTTGCTCAGCCGGAAAGCTTTCTTGCTCAGCTGGAAACTTTCCAGCTGAGCAAAATTCATGCACCTCAGCCTGGCTCAGGGACAGGTTAGGGTCGGCGATGACATGGGGACACCTTGCCAACAGTTTAGTGTGTGCTAAACTCTGTTTTCATTCAGCCATGCATGTTCCCTGCCCGTGACCAGAATGGAGGCAAAAGTGCTTGTGATAAACTCCTACGTTAAAACAACATGAAGCATTAAAAATACAAAGTTTAAAAAACAATTAAACAATTGAAATATTTAAAATGTTACATTATTAACATTTAAAATTTAAAAGTCTTTAAAACAAAAACAAAACAGCACCCATGCCAATATGTGAAAGCATGGCAACATAAAAATGTTTTTATCTGCTGTTGAAAAGAAAACAAAGATGGAGCCATCCTGACCTCTCTGGGGGGGGAAGCAGCCACTGAGAAGGCCCTCTCTCTTGTTCCCACCTGAGAAGGTAGTGGGACAGAGAGAAGGGCCTCTCCAGATGATCTCAACACCCTAGTGGACTCATGCATAGTACATGTGATAGCAGACACTCTGTGAGGAAAAGGTGGACTAATGTGAGTAAGCTCTGAGAGATTGAAAAGATTAACATCTCTCTCTCTCTCTTTTGGAATACTATTCCTAGAATTTTCCTGAATTCTTCCATAGTATTTTATCCCTCCTCCAAGCTCTCTTGTCTTCTGAGATAAATGCAACAGATCAGTTGTTGACAATGGCCCTTTAGGTGGAAGGAAGGACACTTATCGCAGTGTTGTTGTTTTGGTTCTTTGTGCTAAATGCAACAATCTATTTCTCCTCTTTTGGAATAAATGTTCATGTTGTGTGAAACTACCATGGACATGTGTCTGTGGAAGTCCCTATAACTGGTCCCCCCCCATTACTATAGGCAGGAAATGTTTTGCAGCAAATGTGTAAACATTTCTGTGTGTACATGTTTGTGTGTTCTGTATAATAGGGTTGTCAACTAATAAGAGAATTGCACTTTGATTTATTATCTGCCCTTTAACCAACTAATCCATCAATTTATTGATTAAATGTATTGGCAGATGACCAAACCCTTTGTTGTAGGCACCTTTTTAAAATATTGAAGGGAAGTATGAGATAATTTACAATTTAATAAATAAAAATTACTGCTCATTAGAAAGAAAGGCTGCCTTTAACATTTTGTCATTTTTTATGTTATAACATGCCAAATCCAAACTAGCTTCCAGCCAGAGGTAAGTGTGCCCTTAGCTTCCAGTGATTAATTCAATGAACCTTCTTTGAATAATTTACCAGTCAAACAAATAAAACATGCAGCTATCATCTATATGTTTGCATGCCATCTCTCTATGTGTATGCATAGGTACATGCACTCATTGACAAATGTGTTATAAGATTAAGGTTTATATATGCGCTTAGAATGCTAACTTATGGCTACTTACATTTTACCTCTGTTTTCACAGGTGAAATGGGTGGTATATCAGACAGCTTATTAAAGAGACAAGCTTGCTGTTTTCCCAAAGTGAGATGACAGAACCAGTCATGGTACGTATTGTAATTTCAGTGCTGCAATACATCTTGAAGCTGTCTGAGGTAAAACGCTTGCTAAGCATTGCATTGGGGCTGTCAGAATGCTTCATGGGGTAGTAATTAAATTGAGGCAATTCTACAGTTCATTTTGTGGAACCAAGCCAAAACTATATGTAGCCTAGAAATATTTTTCCCATAGACCTTTCTTTTTATTTTTGTTTTAAACTGTGAAAACCAGATGTCTTTTACCTAAGGATATCCCCCCCCCCCAGTGGAATGCATCCAACTTTTTGCTATTGTCCATTCTGCTTTTTTGTTTGTTAGCTATAATTTCTTTCACTTTATACTTGAAAGAAAGAGGACACTGAGAATTTAAAATATAATTGCTTTTGCAGTATGTACTTCAGTTGCTATTAATATAAACCCTGGCTTGAAGAACAAGGGGGACTGTTATTTTTGTGTCTGCAAGCCCCTAAAACAACTTCAAGTAGTCTTAAGGCTACCCAAAATTTTCCTTGTTGGTCATATTCTAGGATTGTCTGCTAGAAGCAACATACTATACAGAGAATATCACAGAGACTAGCTGTCCTACTCAATAAAAATTGAATATTCCTTTGATCTGTGACAGTCCATCACAACTTTATTTAAAACCTGTTTTCAGGTTGCCAGCCAGTCATGCTCTTTTCCAGGACATTTCATTCTGCTCTTCCACCCAGTTTTCTGTTTGACCACCTCACCACATACTCATTTTTACTGTGAATACTCATGTATACATGTATACAGCTATACTGTGGCCATTAAACATGCCCAGTCTCACAGGCCTGTTTCTAGGGATTTCCTCCATAGGTTTGGGGTTGTTTGCTTGCCTACTTGCTTTTTTTAAATATTTCTGCAAGCAACTCATGCCAGTGGCAGCAATGGTAGGTAACAGAGAGGATGAGTATGTAGGCAGCTACCCTGTGTCACTCTGAAGTACAGAGGTTATAGGGGGAATTTGGGGTAGCTCTGGGGCCATAATACTCTGGGAGCATCCCAAAGTATTCTTATCAGTGTAGATAAGCCCTACATCAAAAACTGCCAAAAAAACCTTAGGTTAAACTCTCTCCCTGTCTAAATGGGAGATACAAAAATTGCAAGTTTCTTGAGCTCATAGTCAATACAGTACTAGGCAAAGTGCAGGGGTGGGAATTGTGTATCCACAGGCCATGTGGAGCCCAGCCATGGTTCCTGTGCAACACATACATCCTTGAATAATTTCAAGAACCTCCAAAAACCTCAAAAGAAAAAATGTATTAGGTGGTAGGGTTCTTTATTTAAATGCTGCTCCTTCCACTACCGAGTGGTATCACTAGGGTAGGTATCCGTCACTACCTTGCCCCCACCTTCACTCGGCCAGGCTTCTAGACTCAGAAGGCAGCTGCAGACCCCACAAAGGGCCTTCTGAGACTGATGCAATGGCAACCACCATGCTGGACTTGGAGGGCATCTCCCTCCCCAGGGATACCACCCACTGGGGTGTCACCCAATGTGGTCAGTACCCCTCACACCCACTAGTGTTGCCAATGCTACTACCAGTGCTGCCTTGGGTCCAGATTATTTGAAAGACCATATCTCCTTATATAAATCAGGACATGTGTTGAGATCATTAGGGGAGGGCTTTCTCTCAGCCCCACCAACTTCACAGGATGGCTGGTAAGGACTCAGGAGAGATCCTTCTCCATGGCTGCTCCCAAGATGTGGAATTCCCTTTCACGGGAAGTCTGGTTCATCCCCTCCCTCCTGTTTTTCCACTGGCAGGTGAAGAAATGTTTATTTAGGCAGGCTTTTTGAGCTTTAACTATGGAGTTGCAGTGTGTAACTGGTGTGCTCTCCCTCTATATATATTCCTTTGTTGAAATAATGTTTTAAATATGTTTTAAGTGCTTTTAATGTTGATAATAATGTTGTTGTTTAATTCCTTTCTAAATTTTGTGAATTAATGTTTTCACTGGATGTTTTTAAATTATTAAATTATTAAAAGCTGTCATGGATCCCATTTTGTGAGAAAGGTGCTATAAGTGCTATAAATTAATAAATATATATAACATTAAAGCCAAAAATCCTGTTGTACAAGTTTCATTATCATATTCTCAAAATAGTTGTATTCTTCAAATTAAGATAACATTTCTGTTATCTTGCCTGATTCCAATGCAAATGAAAATTATGGAGATTTATTTATTTATTGAATTTATATTTTCCCTTTCATTCAAAATGGGATTCAAGGAGGGCTTTTGTAGACAATGAGTTTCTCTTTCTTCAAGTGTTTCCAGAATAAAAATGTCACAGAGCTTCTCCAAGTGAAGGATACTGTACCTGAACATGTAGGTAATCTAAATCTAATAATCTCATTCAGAGTAAGTAGAAAAGCCCTCAATTTTCCATACACAGCTTATCTCATATCTGGAACTGGGACTTGATCAGTACGCCTTACTAGAGCAGATATGAGGATGGCTGATATGAGACATAGCCACTGATTCAACATAGAGATGCAGCAAGCATTCACCAGCAGAGAAAGCCAGCCTGCCCATTCTGCTATGCCAGTTGAACAGGTCACAGAGGGAATGTCCTTGGAGGTCATCATGTTCCTTGTTTGTATGTTACATATCCCCAACCCAGGGCTAAGCAAAACATGTGGCTGAAAGCAGAAGTATCGAAATAGTGCACCAAAAAAGTAGACAAAAATATATTCCTTGTTCAGAAGCAAATCAAACAAAGGAAATCCTACTATTTCAGGGCTAGTTACCTGTGTGGAGTGTAGTTGCTATTGCCTGATCCAATTTGGGTTCAAAACCAAAATCAGAAATGATATGGCATCACTTCTTGTTTTGTTTCTAGGCACTTTTTAGCTCCTCTGTTTTTGGGAGGGGGATGGTGATGGGGAAAAATTGTTGGAGCAAATTTTAGTGTTCTGCAGTAATTTGTGGGTGCAAAATGCCCCCCCCCCCAAATAATTGCATTAGTGTCCTGCTTCTCCAAGGGCCACAAAAATTTGAGCACCACACGCAGTTTCCGACTGCTGTACTATACAAGAGCAAGTTTTCCTTTCCCTTCTGGGAACATCAGCAAGAAACTGTAACAAGATTCATACCCCAACAGTTTTGCAAAAGAAAGTGACAATCTCGTGTCTTTTTAATTGTACCAGACTACAATTAATAGGTCACTTCTAATTTGTGTTCCTTACATCTAATATGAAATGCTAGTTATTACTGGAGCATAACAAAGGAACAAACAAAACCTAATTTACCTGTACTATGTTTTTAACCATCAGATTTTTCCTTTTGTCCATTTTTATTGTCTTAACTGATGATATTGCATTCATGAATTGCTTTGCACTTTGTACTTCCCACAGAAGAAGAATGTGCCACACACACTGAACTTGTATGCCAGCCTGCATGTGTGTTCTAATCACCTATTGCAATTCATCAGGCTATATGTGCATGAACACTGTCATTAGTTTGTGGCATGAAAATGGTTTTAAATACGTTGATTGAAAGAAATGTCAAAGATTTTTGGAGGAAGAGAATGAAAAATTGTAAACATAAGAAAAGTATATATTTATGCTCTCGGCAGCCAAATGTGCTTTTTAATGGAATTTAAATAAATGGAATTTTTATGACAAAAAAAGCAACAGTAAAAGCAGTGATTATATTTTTCATAGTTCATTTGCCTTCTTTGCCCTGCAGATCTTGTATGGAAGGAAAATGAGATCCCTAGTGAAGTCTCCAGTATGATTGACTCTGAAGAAAGACTCTGAGACCCACTGGTGCTTAATGACCCTTATTGGTCTGTTCAATAGGAACTGGTATGATCTTAAAAACAGACATATGGCTATTCAAAAATGATAGGAAATGTCATTTTTGTGTGTGATAATGGGGTAGTTGGGCATTTTTAAATGCTGCTGGCTTTAAACAGTTGATTTGTAGAGAGACAAGGTAACCAAAGATAGTATTTGGCATTGTAGAACTAACCTAGTGATGCAATTCAGACAGTTAAATTACATAATGTTCTTGGTCTTTGTGTGTCTCCTAGAAAAACAATTATTATAGTTGAAGGAGGAAAGATTATAGTTCTATTTCTGTTTCTTCTCCTTCAATATCCAGGTATAGACATGACACAAACCTGGTTGAATTTCTAAACTTGTGAATGGCAAAGGTGTATCCACTTAGGAATGTTTTCCTCAATGCATTAAAAAAATGGTCTAAATCCAATTGTTAGTCCCAGCTGGAATAGACCCATTAAATCAATTGAATTTATGTATGTGTTGACTTACCAAATTCCCATCACTTGGGACTATTCTTATTGGGAGTAACAATTGGATTTAACCCTACATGTCAGGACTCACACATTCTAGCATGGGTCCCTTTCTTGTTGTGTACCTTCAAGTCAATTCTGACTTATGGCAGCCCAAGGTGTCTTGCTCTGAGGCTAAGAGAGTGTGACGTGCCCACAGTTATCCAGTGAGTTTCCATGGTTGAGTGAGGATTTGAACTGTCGTCTCTTGGAGTCCTAGTCCAACACTCAACCCACAACTCAATACTGGCACTTGTGTTTTGTATCTCTTTATAAACCACTAAATGCTTCTAAGCCACGATAATGGGCAAAATCATCCATACCCTATTTTACAAGCATCTGATGTTATTTACAAACCGCACTATAACAAGCCCAGTCTTAGGACCAACAAAATATCACAAAATAGTAAGCAAGCTTTCAAATTCTTCAAGGAGGAATGATAAACAAAACATTGGGAATGAAGGGAGACGGAGAAAAAAGAAAAAGAAAACATGCAGTACCCCAAAGTCTTCCAAAGCTTGTCTTTTCTACTTTCTTTCTGCATCCATTCTAAGCTCTGTTGAAACCTCAATAAGATCACTTCATTTCACATATTCTGTGTTGAAAAAGAAGAACACATAAAGGTGGTAATCTCCCCACTGTCCCATATTTTTGAAGTTTTCTGTCTCTTCACAAAACTATAACCTTTCCCTAACTTATTTTTCCTGAAGGTTTCTGTTGGACATGGCTTGCCAAGGTGTGATGACTTAGCTAAATGTCACTTGAAAAAGATATATGAATGATAATTAGGAAACATTTTTATGGCATATACGATCAGTAGCAACTTAGAATTTCTTTGGCCCTATGAGCAAGATGTGATAAGGTGACAAGAAAGATCATCATTTATAAGGCCTAGAATAAAGAGGATTTACTCCCCTTGGCACTCCCTTTTGCCATCTCAAGGCATTCTCTGCATACCAGTGAAAAATACTGCAAGTTGAGCGAGATCACAGTTCTTCATTTTCCATTTTCTCTATCTCCATGACATTATGGTTTGCCATCATTTTGTTATATTTTTTGTACATTTTAGGGTCTACAAGTTATGTTAAAAGGTTGTAATTTAACTGTTTTTTTAAAAAAAGTTAATTAGCAAATTAGGGCAATCTGACAAAAGGCGAAACCATGGTAAGTGGGTTGTTGTATGCCTTCAAGACATTTCCAACTTAATGGTGACCCTAAGGTGAACCTATTACAGAGTTTTCTTGGCAAGATTTGTTCAGAGAAGGTTTGCTTTTGCCTTCCTGTGAGGTTGAGAGTGTGGGACTTGCCCAAGGTCACTGAGTAGGTTTTCATCACCAAATGGGAATTCATACCCTGGTGTCTAGTCACAGTCCAATGCACAAACCACTACTGTACTCTTATAGGTTGTTATAGAAGAGCACAATTCTTCAGTGGCAAAAATATTCCACAAGACAATGTGAGACAAGGGACTTTTTCACACATGGAAGAATGTATCACCATTCCGAAAGATACAAATACAACCTGCCTACGGCATACAATTTAAAATCAAAAGCAGCAAAAATTATAAAACAACAACTTATAATAATACAATATATAAAAAATACACAGCAAATAACAATAAGAAACAAATAACATGGCAAATCACGCTTATAATAAAAAAGCAAAGAAATAAATAGCAATTCTCAGAAACAGTAAAAAAATGCATAGCAATTAACATGGCAAAACAGATACAATAGGATATTAATCCCCATTCTCAACCCCCCATCCCAGTCCTGAAAAACAATATTAAACAGCCTCAGCTGCTGCCTTGGTGGAAAAAGACACTGGGAGCCTCCCGGTTTGGCTTGGAGCTGTAGTCCGGAATTGTAGTCCAGTTCGATCATTTCCTGGCAGAGCATTTAATGGAGCTTTTCTGTTGCTGCTAATGTGTCTGCAGATCATTTCGGACTTATTTCAGACCCTATGTTGGGGTTTTCTGGACAAGATTGCTTCAGAGGGGGTTTGTATTCACTTTTCTCCCAAAAGGGGTTTGAGTCTTTTCTCCCAAAAGTGGGGGGGGGGGGGAGAGCCAGGGAGCAGAGGAGGGAAAATGGAAAGAAAGGATCATGGGAATTGAAGTGTCCTTAGAACACAGGCAATCCAAGGTCATTTTAGTGATGCATTCCATACCAGGCAAAATTGAATTGACTGCACATATGCATAGGAACAGGATTTATAAATTCGCTGATTCTCCAAATTTACCTAAGTCTGGGATGATTGGGAATTGCATTTACAATGCATTTTGATTGCGTTCAGCGCCGTATGATATTCTTTTGCATTGTAACATGAAACTCCATGATTGCCTCCACATTGACCCTGGGATAAACTTCCAATTTTCCCTGTGTGAAAGAGTCCAAGGGGAATGGTGACTGCAATGTTACTGTTACCCAGTTTTGTAACTGAAATTTCTCTCCCTTCAAATTATCTTCTTACACAACATGCAAGTAATTGGGGGGGGGGATATTCTGATTTGCAATACTCCCCCTTTTGAAAAAGGAACATGTGCATGGAGAAGGGAGATGAAGCAAACAGTTGTTAGCTCTTCACCACCACTTGATATCTAGCTAGAGAAACATCAGATAAGATCTATCAGGCTGATGAAATCTCTCTGTCTCCTGAGAAGGAGAAGTGCCTCAATTTTTTTAAAAAAAGGCAACCATTACATGTGAATGGTTTAACTCATCTCTCTCAGGCAGATTGGGCCAATTCATCACATAACCATTAGCTTTTTAGCAAAAGCAGCATAACCTTCAACTGTCTGGTTTTGTCAAAGACAGACCTGATCAATCCTCTACGTCCCAGTTTCTCTCTCCACCTCCTACTTCCCACATTTGTTCTTAGCTTTCTTCAGTTGTGGCAAACAATTGAGTTCAAAGGGCAAAAGTAGTTTGTACTCACTTAACTCTGCAGGGAGGGGAGGAGAGGAGTGGAACCTTGTATTTCCCAGCAGAGTCAGGCAAAAGGAAACTGCTGCAGCCTTCCATAACTTGTGTCTTCTTCATCATTACCAACATTTGCCATCTTGACAGCACTCAGATGTTGCTTGGCCACACATGTGTCCTGGAATCTATCTTCAAAATGTTGGTGGGTATGCAGTAATAATCTGACTGCTTCTAATTGAGACTGGCCTCCTTCATTTTGTTTCTTTTGGGGTTTTTTTTCTCCCCAGTCTCAAAACCATTACAAATCACCACTTTTACCCCTGGCCAGCCATAAGGGGAAGGAACTACAATGATCCTTGTAAGGTGCATGGATGGAAATAAAGTGCATGAGAGGCAAGCAATTTAATGAGTGTGATGAGGATGGACATTGCGCCTGTAGAAATTTTGCCTGCATTTCAGCAACATGACAGCTAAAAAGTCAGCCTATACAGTTCTGACCTCTGAATGCTGTGGGAAACCCACCTATTGAGCTTCTGAATAGTACTTTTAACAGCTGAAACCTTATTTGCTTCCAGTGTGCCCAGAGCTCAGCAGTTAACAGCTGGTTGACCTACAGTTGGAGGGTAAGGAAGGATTTGGGAAAGGAAGCAACTGAAAGAAAGATTTAAATCTCCCTGCCCTGCACATGATGATCCACATGATGATAGGTGCCTCATATGATTATTTTCAAATAAATAAAAAAGCACAGGGAGCTTTATACTATGTAATTAACATAACATGTGGTTTCACTCTAAGGAGCTGAAATCAAAAGGCAGCTCTGTGGAAATCCTTGTAAACAGATTTAAATAAATATCTGTTATTAATGTAAAACAGTCTCTTGCTCCTAATTTCCTAAGCTAACCTACAAGACAATGCTGATATATTCTTTGAGCCAAAGGTGCCTCATTACAGTGAAGGTTGCACTTATATAACGTAGGGTTTGCTCCCAAGTTTGATAAATTCATAGTCATCTTAGTCTGGAATATCAGTATGCAAAGGGATCATGTAGCACCTTTGAGACTAACTGAAAGAAAGCTCGCAACAAGTTAAAATGGTTCCTTAGTAACCGATTTTAATTTGTTCACAAATACTTGTGAGAATAGTTCTACAATTTGGCACATTTAAGGCATATTTTGCTCTCAGTTTCTTATAAGACTGAGTTTTGTGTTTTGCCTGAAATTTTCATGGGTTTTATGAAAAGTAACCATTTATATTGAAAGAAGATTCTTCTTGGAAATCAATTCAGCAGCATGAAGTAATGTACTTGCCATGTGGGAATATTAATAGGAAAGAAAAATGACAAGGATATATAAGAAATTAAACTAGATCCCAGGAGAGTAGATATCTGTGAACATTGCAATGAATACTGTAAAACGTATAGTCCACCATTTTGCAATCGGGGGGAAGAGCACATGTAAAAGATTATTTTTTCAATCTTACTCCTGTGATACACTACATATGTAACATAGAACAGAGGAAACTCTAGGCTTATTGTAACGGATAGCAGAAATTCTGTTACTTTAATTTATGACTGGAAACAGTAAAAGTGCATGAGCATACAGATACACTGCATATAATTTAGGCTAAAATGTAATCTCATTTAAATCATACATGTGAAGTGTGATCTGGAACATGATCCTTCTTACTCCCTGGCTTGATTTCTGAAATGTGCTTGCCATGGTGGGCCAGATAATATCTCTCTAAACATGAGTAAAGTGTGAGTTATACAAACCTGTTGTGGTTTCCCAGTTGTTTTCCAAGAAAATCCAGGGAAACCTAGATTTGTTGTGACCAGGACTTGGGAAATCATACAAGATAATTTGAGATCTGCTGAAATAGACATGATGTGGGCACTTGGGATCTTCCAAGACTGTAAAACTGGTTCAAGGTTGATTTTAATTTACCATGGAGATGTCAATTAAAATGTTATACCATGCTAGTAAGAGTTTTATCTTCACTAATTCAAAACATATTTTTACCATGTTATCATGTAATATTCCCTTTCTGCCCAGACTAAATACCAGACACTTTTACATAGAAAAACAAAATGGTGCTTGGAAATATCACAACTGAGAAAGAAATTAGGATTTTCATCTTATTACCTTCTCTTAACAATTGATTCTCATTATTCATTTTGTATACCATTTCATGAATAATAATTCCTCTTAATTTTTCTGTACAGTGGTACCTCGGGATACGAATTACCCAGGTTACGAATTTTTCGGGATACGAAAAAACCCCGGCGCTGTTTTCAATGTTTTTCCATTAGCGCCTATGGCAATTCGGGTTACGAAGGTTTTTCGGGTTACGAAATTAGCCGCGGAACGAATTAATTTCGTAACCCGAGGCACCACTGTATTGGAATTTGAAGTGGCCCTCAAATCTTCACAATCTGCTATCATTTCATTATTATCCAATTCCATGAATACTTCCTCAGCTATCATAATAAATAGATTAACATTTAATTATTAAAACAATGTTTATAAGTAAGGATAAATAGGTTCTGACTTTGATTACCTCTTTCCCTTGCCTTCTACTTGGCCATGCTTTTTTCTTCTTCTAACTGAGTCTAGAAGGCAACTCAAGTAATACAAAAACAAACTTTTTGTTTCCATTGAGAAGTGTTGTTTAGTGTTCAGTATTAGAATAAGAAAGTAGAAAGCCAGGTTTAAATCCCTAGTCACTATGAAGCATATGAGGGGCCTTGGGACAGTCGATCTCTTTCAAGGCCCCTCATAAGATAGAATTGTTGAGTTAATGGGCCTCACAAAATAGAATTGTTTTGAGGACTAAATGGGTGAAGAAAAAGACATGTTCTGCCCTGTAGTCCATACAATAATATAATTAATAAATAAATACTTTGTTGGAGAATGTGTGGTCTTCATTATTGAGAAGGTCAATATTGCTGAGAGTGTGTTTAGTCAGAGGTTTCCTTCATATGTGATTTCTACTTGTTTACTGATAAATCTGTTCATACCATACAATTTATGGAAAAGGTCACCCAAATATATTGTAGTACTGAATGATGGCAGCCAAATGGAGCCACAGCCATGAAGAAGCAACTATAAGGGGGAGGGTAAGCTTCTAATGTCCTCTTTTCTTATTACAGAAAACAGGAACAGCAATCTGATTCATTTTTTACATTTCTTTTTAAAGAACAAAAATGGTCCATCTTCTAACAACTCATGGACAACATAACCACATGATCCAATCCATTTATAGTCTGAAGAAGCTTCTTGAGTGCCTGTACAGTTTATTTAAAAAAATACAAAACCTTACTGACTCTTAGAACAGGGTACTAAACTGCCACCATCTATACAATCTGGGGCTGCATCTGCACTGCAGAAATAATGCAGTTTGATACCATTTTAACTGACATGGCTCAATGCTATGGAATCCTAAGTTCTGTAGTCCTGTGGGATATCTAACCTTCTTTGTCAGAGAGCTCTGGTGCCATAACAAACTACAAATCCCAGTATTCCTTAGGATGGAGCTGTGTCAAACTGCATTAAATCTGCAATGCAGATGCAGTCTAGGACTTAAATCCTAACCCCAACCCCAACATACGTGTATGCACTTACACATACACAGAGAAACAATGAACCAGGTTTCAACATAATCTTTTCAAGGAAAGTGGAAGCTCAAATAATAGTTTTTCCCCTCTCCCCAGCACATTGTTTCTCCCCCACTAGTCCTCAGAAGTGACACAATGTGGCCATAGGGGGCAATGCAAGCTCATTGGCGTAGCTCCAGGCTTCATGTGCAGTGTATGCGTAGGCTGCAGACTGGCTGCAGCTTGAAAATGTATTGCTCTTGGTTTACATAAAGTAAGTTATGATTAACTGCAAAACCACATTGTGCTTTTGCCTCTGAAAGTTCAGTTTTTCACTCAACTTTAGTCATCTCAAGTTGATTTGAAGAAGGCAGCAATTTATTTTGCTCTGATCATTTGCAGTGCTGCACACAAAGCAAGTGAACATGTAATTTTGATGGCGTCAAAGTTGAACCAGGCTGGTGTTAGTGAGAGACTCCCTGTGTGTTCCAACTACAATCTGTCAGTATTTCTGACATAATTTAATTTCTGCGAGTGCATTCCTTTCCTGACATAATTTATACACCCTGAAATAAATCCCAAGTGTTGAAATCGAACTTGTGCCTAAATTGTATTGGAATTTTTCATTGTATCTATTTATTATATAAAAAAGCAACAACATGGAATAAAAGGTAATTGTCATAACAATAAAACAGTATTTATACATTACATTATTCAGTTGCATTTGCGTTCACTGATTGGAAAGCTCTTTACAGGAAGAGAGCGGAGAATGAAAATAATGATAATTTCCATCTCCTCCAGTGTAATGCAGAGCTATGAGTGTAGGCTTCCCTGCCCCCTTTTCTGTAATAGAAGATTATTTAGGAGAAACATAACTGAACGACTATTAACATGATTAGAGGAGCTGCTCTTACTGCCTATTTTCTCTTATTTTCATTTTATTTCATTCTAAAACATCTTTTAGACAATTACTATTTACCAGAGATTTCTTGCAGTGGGGAAAAAAAACCCCTAACATTCAACCTGAATGTTAAAATGCACCCTCTGTTTTTGAAGCTGATAGAAATATCATTTAAATTGTACTCTTCATGTTAAAGTACAGCAGATAAGTCACTTAAGAAATAAACACGCCATCAGTTGCAGATTGGAAGTGTGTCTGGCTTTCTTTGAAATATATGCACAAATAAAGCCTTCCTCTGCAGTATTAGTCGATGTAAGTGTGACTTTTAAGCACAACCTCTGACTTTGAAATACAGATGGGTATCAATCATCATCATCACAAAAACCACCACCATCATCTCCCCTCTCTCTGCCTGCCTGCCTTTCTCTGAACACACACACACAAGCTTTGATCCCAAGATATAACAGGTGTACAGCCAATGGGAAAGTATTAAGAAAGGAGACAAGGGAGGGGGGATATTATCTTTCTTCAACAGGCAAATAATGTTTGACATGATATAGTGGCCACAGACAAAAAGGTATCATGTCACTCATGGGGATGGAACCGAAAAATAGGAATGGTAAGAGGAATGGAATACAATATTCCGTAAGAAGCTCTGTTTGGCTGCGTAGAAAACTGAATAGGACTGGACTATGGTACAACATTTTGGTGCAAGGAACATTTTACCCCTAAAACACTAATGCAGAAGATGAATATGGTACCAAAGATATAGTAAAAGCACATAACTACAGTTGTTCAAGATGCTAGCCACTGTATATACAAACTAGTTGTATTTATTGCATAGATCATATTTAGGCCAGCTTTGGGGATCACACAGATCTTCAGATTAATGGCACCACCATGCATTCTTTCTTGGCTCACAACATTTTCATGGCTTACATAGAACAATGCCCCCCCCCCCCGTTCCTGTTCTTAAAAGCCCTCCTGATGGCATATTTATCATCTGACTCATGGGGATGAGCATTTATTGAGGTTTTCACTAACTTTCATCCTACCACCAGCCTGATTCTAAACCAGAGCATGACCCCTTTCTATATATTGATGGATACTTACATAATGGAGACATGAGCACAACTTTACAGCAGAAATCTACTGACTGCTAAGTATATCTCTGTATTTCTAACTTCTCCCAAAACATATCACAAGATCCAGTAACTATAGCTGAGGCCTATAATACTGCTGTCCCTCTGGATTTGCTGACTTCCCATTTGCAGATTTGAATTTATGTGGAGGGGAAGCCAGGAGGAACAAAATGGCACATGTGATCATGGCACTCACATGGTAACATGTGGAACTATTAAAAACAATGTGGCATGAATATTTGCATTTTTTCCCAATTTGCGCAGGTGTATGTGTGTCCAGAACAGATCCCCTGTGAATCAGAAGGGACAAATGTACAATCATAACTCTGACATGTTGGCAAAATATTGTGTTTTTATTTGTTATGCATTATCTTGGGGACCCTGATAAGATGAGAGGACATTAGTAAACACTTTAAATAATACATAAACAAATACACAAGACAATGGAAGGAATTACACTTGAAACTGTTGATGCTATAACATCCACTCAATGACATAAAAACTGCCTTATTCAGATCACAATGGCGCGTTACAGACCACCAAAAAGCGGCGGCCTGCACCCGCCCCTTTCCCTTCCGGATCGGGGCCTCAGTGGCCAGAGCAGCAGCCGCTGAGGCCCCGATCCGCCGCTTTCCAGGCCGCGGGGAAGCAGCAAAAGGCCACTTCCCCGAGGCCTGGAAAGTGGTGTCCTTGGGGCTTCAAGACCCAAGGACACCCCGCAGCGGCCTCTGCGTCACTGGGCACAGCCATCTAAAGGCTGCGCCCAGCGATGCAAACCTGGAAGGAGCTCCGAAACTGAGCTCCTTCCGGGGCTGCGGAAAGGGTGCACTAGGCGCCCTCACGCGGCCCCACTACATCACAACTGCGCCGCCTCGTTTAGAGGCAGTGCGGTTGTGACGTAGTAATGGTGGTGGCCGTGTGGAATGGCCGCCGCCATTTTATGCGCACTTCATGCATCCTAGGGTTAGGGGCATCTGGAAAGGACACCCCTTTTTAACCCTAGCACACGTTTAGGCCCATCTGTAACGGGCCAATGTTACCCAGAATGGTACCCATTAGGCATAATCTACTATAAGACTGTTCTTGAAACGAATGTAATGAAAGACCACTTTCCCACCCATAACTTGACTAAAAGGCAACAATGATTGAACTTTATCATGAAATATCTACAGCCTATATTGTATAGTGAAATTTCTCTGTCACAGAGCTTGAATATTAGTCTGAATCTTGATAATAGAGCTAATCTCAAACAGCTGTTCATCAGGAACAGTAGGCAACAAAAGAGAGACATAACCACAGGGATCAGATTCTGCAACAAACCCAGATGACAACTGCAACTACATCTACACTGCAGAAATAATATGGTTTGACATATTTTAATTGCCTTGGATCAGTGCTCTGGAATGGGATTTGTAGTTTGTTGTGGTACCAGAACTCTCTGATAGAGAGGGCTAAATGTCTCACAAAACTACAAATGCCACAATTCCATAGCACTGAGCCATGGAAGTTAAAGCAATGCTAAGTTGCATTACTTCAGCAGTGTAGAGGCAACCTCAATCTCCATCTCTACTTAGGCATCAGAATTACAGAAGCAACATCAGATACAACTTGACACAACATCATACACATGCTCATATGACATACCTTCCTCTATCAGTAATGCCTACATATGACAAACAGACCAGTGTATACACAAAGAAATGGATGGACACAAATCTGATAATAAAAATGGCAGTTTGCATAATAATAATAATAATAATAATAATAATGTAAAATTAAAAAATGAAGGACTACTGAAGTCTCCCTGGACATTTCATCACTCTCTTTACATGGCAAATCTGAAATTAGCTTGAAAGGAAAACTACAATGAGAAACCACTGTATTATTATCAAGACTTTCAATTTCTGTTACCTGTGGCTTGCATGAAGCTAATGGAGTTGATTGATTAGCTTGCCAATACCATGATATTTGCATAATCATAAACATTATTCTGTACTTCATTTCCCTTTGACCTCATTGCCCCTCCATCCTAAATTATCTGTATGTATGATCAGGATAACACTTGATACATATAATGCAATGGACTATAGTCCATGAAATCTTCTTGTTACTGTGTGCCTTCAAGTTGTTTCCTACTTATGGTGACCCTAAGGCAAACCTATCACAAGGTTTCTTGGCAAGATTCGTTATAGAGGGGGTTTGCCTTTGTCACTCTCTGAAACCACTATACCACACTGGCTCTCAAGTCATGAAAGCTTATGCCATAATAAATGTGTTAGTCTTTAATAATACCCCCCACCATGGCAAAAAACCTCCTCTATTTTTATCCCTGAACTGAAGGAGGTTGTGTCCAGATCATCATAACAAACTGGTACTGTTCCATGCAAACCTATTTCTATATTTCTCAGGATCCAGCAACAGCCCACAGCAAAGGTTGTCTAAAATGATTGACTGTAAGGACAGAAAAAGACTGTTTTTGTTCTTTAAGCATGTGCAAGTAAGATGTCTTTTTCATGAAACCACAACCCCTTTCTCACTCTTATGATCACAAATGTTGCTTCCATATGAATGCCCTTTGGCAATATTAACAAAAAGAAAAAGAAAAAGAAAAAGAAAGAAAGAAAGAAAGCATCCAGAAGTGAAATTAAAATGCTCATAATGTAGTGCTATATTCCCCACTACAATTTCACAAGGTCTGTCTATTTATGCTTTGAATTCCCCACAGTCTATCATGATCTTGTCTTTGTTAAAACCATGGAAGCTGATTTGTACAACCCACTGAGTTTAAAGAATTTTTAAAAAACCAAAACAACTCACACCATCCATCTAAGGGCAAGAGTTTTTCTGGAATTGCATGTTTTTGTAAAAGAAGAAGAAGGTTGTCACCTTTGAAGGCTCCTAGATACCAGCACCCATCATCCACTGGCCCTGCCCTTCTGTTCTGTTTTAAAAACCTTGCAAGCAGAAAAGACTGAAGGAGGCAAGGGAAGCTGAAACCTGAAGGCTCCCAGAAACCAGCACCCATCATCCACCGGCAGACAGAAGATACTGTACGGAGACAAGAGAGAGGAAAGCACCTCTGTTTTTTTTTATTTTTTATTCTTAGTGGTTAATGTTTAACGATGATTGTATTTTAGTTAAGGGATGAGGGATGGAATTTTAGTTTGTATAAGTTATGTACTGTTTAGGGATTTTATTTGCTTGTGTCAATCGTTTATGCATTTTAGGCATGTTTATGTAATTTTGTAAACTGCTTTGATCTTTTTGGAAAGGCAGTATATAAATAAATTTATTATTATTATTATTATTATTAGTAGTAGTAGTAGTAGTATCAGCATCATTCAAGTAAGCAAATTGGCTGCAACCACAGAGGCTGTTCTGTACTCTTTCCACTGTTGCATTCCAGTCAAGTTGTTCTTCAGGCTGGAGGCCCAGGGCAAATGAAAATAGATAGGTATGAAGACCTCAGATTCCAACAACACCCTTGTTGAGCTTCTAGTGCTGTGGGTCAAGGCTGGACTTCACAGAGCTGGGCCTAAGATGCTGATGACTTGTGGCAGGAGGAAGGAGCAAAGCTCAGAAGCATCAGGTTACAAATTAGTAACTACAAACTGGTTAGAATGTCATTTTAAACAGCAATAGTATAACTAAGTTAGCTGGTGATCATAACCTAAGGAGGAATAACATATTTCCTTTTGTAATCTAATAACAATTAGTTACTATAAAGCCAATGTGGTGTAGCGGTTTGAACATTGGACTATGACTCTGGAGACCAGGGTTTGAATTCCCACTCAGCCATGGAAACCCACTGGGTGACATTGGACAAGTCACACATTCTCAGGCAAAGGCAAACGCTCTCTGAACAACCCTTGTCAAGTAAACCCCATGACAGGTTTGCCTTAGGGTCACCATAAGTCAGAAATGACTTGAAGGCACACAACAAAAAAAGAAAACCATAGCTCTGAGTTTGCAAGAAGGGAACAGGGCTGTTGATGACTGATGCTCATGGATGTTTTTCAGTCATAGAGCTGACATAAGTCAAAGCCAACATGATGATGAATACCAAAAACAACAATTAGTTACACTTTAAAATTTAACTATGATAGCAACCGTGGGGTCTCCAGAAACTGTAAGTAATTGCTTTAAAAGGATAACCTATCAAGGGTGAGTGAGTCAGAAGACTTAATGCCTTCGCACTGAAAAGATGTCTGATGGATACACAAGTGAATCACCTGAAAAGAAAGCTTTGTATTCAGGCTTGTTCTTCCACGAATGAAAAGATCACTTCGCTCTCTCTCTCCCTCGTTTCAGTTGTTGTGAAAAGTAACCAAGATCTAGTAGAGATTCTCTCAATTGGAAGTAAGGATGCCAATTCACAGTAAACTCCTCTACAAAACAAGTTCTCTGGAGCACCAATTCATTTGGAGAAGGCACAGGGGTTCACTGTAAAATGAAGAAACCAGTGATAACTAGTTTCCCTCTCATCCACTGAGCATATTCAAAAAAAGACAGTTTTATACACATGGATCTCAGTAAAATTTGTACTAATATATATATTTTAAAAAATGCCGATAAAGTGGTACTGAAAGTGATGTAGGTATAAACAGAAATAAAAACAGTGGGACAATTTAGTCAAATTATGAATATTAATTTCAGTGATTTAAACATGTTTACTTTCCCTCACGAGAATTACTCAAATTTAAACTTGCTTAACATTCCCCACTTTCAACCATTCATTATCATTCCCTGAGCATGAATGAGCATGAGCATGGTACTTATTGCTCACTGAAGGATAATAGTTTGATCTGCACTGAAGTAACAACAACAACAACAGAAAAGCCTACATGATAATGAGGAATATGCACATGAAACTCTAGAGAGATTGCTTTTCATGGGCTACAAAAAAGCCAATATTTCCTACAAAGCAGAAAAGGGAGTAGTTGATAGGGGTTTTCCTGCCATGCACTCAGTGGAAAAGGAAATTGGGGCATGATAATTTCTGGGTTGGATCTAGGCATAGTCATACTTAGAGGAAAGCCATAAAAATGATTGACTTAAATACATCTCTTTGTATTGCCCTAGAATGCTCCCCAAATATCCCCCCATACCCCTGCTTTGGAGAGATTCCCAGCCAACTACAAGTGGATTCTAAGGGCCAATGGTGGACATTAAGCAGGGAAGGAAATTGACCTCTTCCTGTATTCTGCTAATGGAGATGTAACAGCTCCATTAGAAACTGGCCACTGAGATATAAACTAATCATGACTTGTCCTATTGCTTTCAATAGCTGTACCAACTTGAGTTCCATTGATTTCAGATGATCTGCCCAAAGCATGGCCAAGACTATATCCAACTTTATATGTTTCATAAAAATAAATTAAGAAAAATCTTTGCATACAGTTCCTATGAAAATTCTGTAAAGGATAAGAGCTAACTTGGATAAGAGACTGGGAGATGTATTGCACATGCATGGCTACAATGTGTTTCCAGCTGTTTTCCTATACCTGAAGGCACAACAATGATATCATCCTCAGAGGCTTGACCTCTTTGTCATAACCCTGTGAAGTCCCAGAGGATGCCTCTCACTGTGCTTCAAGCTATAGGAAAATAGCTGGATGCTTCTGTGCTGTTCTCACTTCTCTCCACTTTTGGAAAGACTTCAGCATAGAAAACCCAGAATTTGAGGCAGGGGGAGGGTTGTCACTGTATAGGTTAGTACAAAATCCAGACCTCTTCCATAACAAAACGAACTGAGTTCTGATGAAAATACACTGTTGTAATACACTAGCAGGATGCCAGTTTATATTTTAAAATATTGTGCTCTCTCTCTCTCTCTCTTTCATATATGTGGCTCATACTTGGGCGGGTGGAAGAACTAACCACTAATAGAACTGTATCAAGATAGAACTTGGTTCCCAGAAGGGTATGATATAATTGGGAGCTGATTTAATAAAATTTAATAGAAGTATTGAAAACAAATATCTACCAAAAAGCATCAAATATTTTGGCCTCTTAGGTGATTTTGGGATGCAACAGATAAACAGCATCTCATGGCACAGAATTCCTAGGGTCTAAGCATGGAAGTTGGAGGCAGCTGCTGGAGGCAAGAGCAGTGTGGTTGTTGTTAACTGCCCTCAAGTCAACCTCAACTAATAGCGACCCTGTGGATAAGACATCTCCGAGATCTCCGCCCTCAATTGCTCTGCTCAGGCCCTGCAAGCTCGGGCCTGTGGCCTCTCTGTTTGAGTCTAACCATCTAGCATTTGGTCTCCCTCCCTTTCTACTGCCCCCAACCTTTCCTAGCATTATTATCTTTTCCAATGATGCATTTCTTCTCATGATGTGACCAAAGTACCACAAATTCAATTTGGTCCTCTTAGTTTCTAGGGAGAGTTCCGGCTTGAGCAGTATTGCCATCTAAATGAAGACTATATGGTAAAATTCACTTCTATGCAGATAATGAGGTTGTTGGTGTGTACCTTCAAATGATTTCTGATTTACAGCCAGCCTGATGATGGGATTTTCTTGTCAAGTTTTGTTCAGAAGAGGTTTTTTATTGCTTTCCTCTGCAGTTAAGATAATGTGACTTACCCAAGATCACCCAGTGGGCTTCTATAACTGAGCGGGGGTTTGGACCCTGGTCTTACAGAATCATAGCCTAACACTCAAACCACTACATCACATTGGCTCCCATAGATGATAGGGTACTGTAAATGATGCATTTTGCTAATCGGTGACATGAGGGTGAATGAGTTGTAGAAAACTGAGGAAATATGAGATAGTTCTTGGTAAATTACCTTTTCAAGGATTAATCCTGTATGTATTACATCAAGAGAGAATCTTTTAATTTATATTGGACAAATGTGCCTGTCTTATTCTATTGAAACCAAATCTAATTCAGTTTTTTTAAAAAACGATCACCAAGGAAAGAGATAACATATTTTGTATAATCACTGCCATAGTCAGAATTCATTACCCCAACAGTGTAATAATAAAGGGGCATGGGCCAAGCCATTTTATAGTACTTTATTTTATTTAGTCACATGGAAATCCCTATGCTTTCACAGCAATATCCATATGTAGTGCACAACATGCCTGTTACCAAATGCAACAAAAACAAAAACCCTCGGGAGAAACAACGTTTTTGAAAAGACCTGCTCTAAAATCAAAAATTGAATTATCTTGGTCAATATTTCTTGCTTTTAATTTTAATGGCAAATATTAATAGAGCCCTCTAAATAAAAACAGGGCTGAATTCATTCTGCCCCCTCCCCATCTTTTGTTGTTGCAGCACTGTTTGTATTTACATCCAGTCATTTATTGCCCATTAAAGAAGTAATGCTATGTTAATGTAAGGGGGAAAAATCAATGCTACTCAGATCAGTAGCTGTGGGGAAACAGTACAGCAGCTGGTTTGCAAACAGCAAGCCCACATAGATCAATGAAATTACAAGCTAAATCTGCTGATGCTCACAAACTGCTCCAGCATTGTGAAGTCTAACCTTTCTCAAGTTCAAGATCTCTGGCAAGCCAGCAATTCCTAAATGAAAAGGAGGGGTGGGGTGGAAAGAGAGAAAAAGAGAGAGAAAAAAGGAGAAAGAGAACAAGAGAGAACAAGAACATATTGGGAGACTTGTGGAATTTTCAGCATCATATGTAATATTCTACTTTTGAAGTTATCAGGATAACTGCACATTTGTAACAGATATAAAGGCCTCTGTAATCTCTAAGTGAGCAATGCTGCAATCTGCACACTTGGGAGATTTTCTTCTTTAAAAATGTTCAAATCTGTCACATATTACCTTGAACTGTAACACTGGAGGGGTAGAGAGCACTTCTGTAATGCGTTTGGTAATGTGAATTCCGGAAAATAATTTATCAATGAGCAACAGCAGGACTTCTGGGATGTGCTCAGTGCCTTTTGTTTCATGCTTTGCGCAGTTGCCTTTAGAACATTTTTTTAGCTCTGTGCAACTAAATATCTCTGCATTGCAAGGCAGAGTCTCTGGTACTTTGCGTACATTTCCAATACCAGGAAAATGGAAAGAAATATAACAGCCATAATAACTTACGACTACTACTACTACTACTACTACTACTACTGTGTGTATACATACATACACCTGCTACCATTCTATTGGAATTATTTTACATTTAATCTATCACATGTGATGCAGAGGACATACCTATGTTAAATGATGTCATGTTTTTTATTTTTTTTAAATAATTTTTTTTTTTTTTTTTTTATATACTAATGTTTTAGCTTTTCTTTTTTTTAAAAAAAATAAACAATTATTCTAGGCTTCCTTGAATTCCATTTTGGGAGAAAGGCTGGATATAAATTCACTATATTCCTAAAAATAAATAAATAATACATAGCTGGATGCCCTTCAGTTTCTGAGCAATGTTAGTTGCACAACTGTAGGAATGTTAATAATGGACTTTTTTGTAAATGTCAGAGGTCTATAAGTGTTCTCAGGGGCAGATCTATTGCTGCAGGAGCAGTGAATCCACTCTTGGCTTTATCACCACTCTGACTGCTGTTGCTCTGAGTTGCGTGGTTGCTCTTTCACTGCCAAACATCAGCCACTAATAGGGTCCAGCTGGGACAGAGCTTTCCTACCACTCAGAGTAGCTGTTGGCAGATGATAGGGGGTTGGCAGTAAAACCCAAAGTGGATTAACCATCATCATGGCAAGGGTATGATCTCTCAATCCTACAGAGATTGCCTTTATGGAAATTGTTTATTGTTATCTGGCTTTCACGTGAACTCTGACATATGGTATTCCTGCCATACAGTTTTCTTGGCAAGATTTATTGTATATACTCATGTATACGTCTAGAACATTTAGTCAAAATATTGACCCAAAAAACCTGAGTTGACTTATCCAGGAGACAATGTAAGTACTGTACTTTAACTCTTATTTTAAAAAGGAACCATCCACTGGTGAAAGGCAAGAGTATAATCTGTCTTGGAAGCACTGACCCCACTCTATTCACTGATCCATACAACCTTTAGTATGAGCACAAACATGTCTGCTGAACTTTTGTGAGTTTTTTGGCATTGTTTTCCTTTGCTTCATCCTTTAGATCCTTTGTTACATACCCCTAATTTTTACCCTCCACTTATCCATGGGTCATGTCAAAATCCATAATTTTGGCCCCCAAACCTGCCCTTGACTTGTACATGAAGTTGACCTATAGTTGAGCATATACAGTATTCAGGGGAAATTTGCCATTGCTTTCCTCTTAGGCTGAGAAAATGATCACCCACTGGGTTTTCCATGGCTGGTTTTCAAAGTAGTATAGTAGCTGTGCTAGTCTCTTGCAGTGTAAAAAGGAGAAAGGAAGATGGAGGTGCCACTGGTGCCGGCACCTCTTCTCCACGGGTGCCAGCGCCAGTGCCGCCTCTGCATGGGGACGGGGCCACTGCCTCCTCCTCTTCCTCCAATGGCGGCCGCGGCAGGCCAGAGCAGGCCTGGCCAGCATGGAGGAGAGGGGGTGAGAAAGAGGAGGTGGAGGTGCTTCCAGCAGCCTTTGCGGCTGGAAGTCCTGCCCCATCTTCTGGCTGGCGGCCTCCCTAATTGGTTGGGAGGTCAGGAAGGGGCAGGACGTCTGGCCGCAAAGGTCACTGAAACTTGTAGGTGGCCAGAAGTCCCTCCCTTTCCTGGCCTCCCAATCAATCAGGGGGGCTGCCGGGCAGGACTTCCAGCCACAAGGGGGGGGGCGTGGCCCAACAAAGGTTGGGAACTGCTGGCTTAGGGAGTACTTAAGTGCACTGATAAGTGGTGTAAAAATGTACTTGCTATTGCTATTTCACCTTTCCTGGCATTATTGAGTCATGCCTTCTCATGATGTGGCCAAAGTATGACAGCCTCAGTTTGATCATCTGGGCTTCAAGGCAGATTGCAGGCTTGATCTTTTCTAGGACCCATTTGTTTGTCTTTTTAGCTCTCCTTGGTATCCTCAGCATGCTTCTCCAGCACCACATCTCATATAAGTTAATTTTCTTCCAATCTGCTCTCTTCCCCGTCCAGCTCTCACATCCATACATCGTGATGGGGAATACAATGGATTGGATGATTTTAACTTTAGTGCTTTGTTGTATATTGCTACTCTTTACGGTCTTGTCTAGTTTTTTCATCACTGACCTTCCCATTCCTAGTCTCCTTCTGATTTCTTGACTGCAGTCTCCTTCTTGGTTAATGTTTGATCCAAGGTACATGAAATCTTTAACTGTTTTAATGTCTACATTATCTAGGTTGAATTTATGTAGCTCCTTCATGGTCATTATTTTTATATTCTTTATGTTAAGTAACACGCCTGCCTTCACACTTTCTTCCTTGATCTACCTTAGTAATTTTTCCAAGTCCATGAAGATTTCTTCTAGTAATATGGTGTCATCTCCATATCTTAGATTGTTAATGTTCCTCCCTCTTATCTTTACTCCTCCTCCTTCTAAACCTGGTCTTATGCACACAACTGCATACAAGTTGAACAAACAAGATTATAATATGCAGCATTGCCTAACCCTCTTGCCAATTGGGAACTATGTGATTCCTCCATATTCTGTTCTAACAGTTGTCTCTTGTCCTAAGTACAGATTTCTCATCAGGATTCTCAGATATACTGGCACTCCCATGTCTTTAAGAGTGTTCCAAAGTTTTTTGTGATTGATGCAGTCCAAGGCATTGCCATAGTCTATAAAGCACATTATAATTGTCTTTTTGAATTCTATGGTGCCATTGCATGTTTGCTATGTGGTCCCTAGTGGTCTTTCCTGAGCCCCACTTGCACCTCTGGGATTTCTCTTACCATATATGAGTGGAGTCTCTGTTACAGAATTTTAAGCTTAATATCGCTTCTGTGGGAAAATAATGCTATGGTCTTAGAGTTGTTGCAGTCTTTTGTGTCTCCTTTTTTTGTGAATAGAGATGGATATTGCACATTTCCAGTCTGTTGGCCACTGGTTTGTTTTCCACATTTTGATTAACACTGAAGCTGATACTGTCTGTGAAGCCTGAATTCTGATGTTCGTTAACTGCTGGATTTGAGACCTTGCCCTGTCTGAGGCTTTGGCCAGGCCATCTCAGGGAATACAAAGTTATTACTGGTGACCCTAGCTAGGGAGTTCAGGTGTAGGGATGACCTAGTTAATGGAGTGCAAGTGGTGGGATCCTTAGGTGGGAGTGATCATGCACTCCTGGGGTTTATTATAGATTGGAAAGGAGAAGCCAGGCATAGTCAGACATGCATTCTAGACTTTAGGAAAGCTGATTTTAATAAACTTAAAGAAATATTGGGGGTGATCCTATGGTCAACAATACTAAAAGAGAAGGGAGTTTAAGATGGATGGGAGTTTCTTAAAAGGGAGATACTGAAGGCACAATTTCAAACAGTTCAAATGAGGAAGAAAAATGGAAGATGTCTCAAGAAGCCAGGATGGATGACTAAGGAACTTTCAACTGAGCTAAGTTTTAAACGGGACATGTATAAGAAATGGAAACATGAGGAAATCACCAAAGAGAAATTCAAACAAATAGCAAGCACATGTAGGGGTAAAGTCAGAAAAGCTAAAGCACAGAATGAACTCTGGCTTGCTAGAGAGGTTAAGAAGAACAAAAAGGGCTTTTTTGGATATGTTTGCAGCAAAAGGAAGAAGGAAATGGTAAGGCCACTGCATGCAGAAGATGGCAAAATGCTAACAGGGGACAGAGAAAAGCCAGAATTACTCAACACCTTTTTTGCCTCAGTCTTCTCAGAAAAGGAAAGGGTGCTCAACCTGAAGATAATGGATCAGAGGACAGAAAAGGGGAATTTCAGCACAGAATAAGTAAAGAGATAGTACAGGAATACCTGTTTAACCTAAACGAATATAAGTCTCCAAGACCAGATAAACTACATCCAAGGGTATTAAAAGAACCGGCAAATTTCATATCGGAACCATTGGCAATAGAATAGAATAGAAATTTATTGTTAAAAGCTAAAAGCCGTCACAATATAAAATATATCCAAACAGTAAATACAAAAACAGTGTTTTTTTTAAAAAATATTTTTTGTCAATATTTTTTGAGAACTCCCCAAGAACAAGAGAAGTCCCAGCAGACTGGAGGAGGACAAATGTTGTCCCATCTTCAAATAGGGGGAAAAAAGAGGATCCCAACAATTATCATCCAGTTAGTCTGACATCTATACCAGGAAAGATTCTAGAGCAGATCATTAAACAGAGAGTCTGTGAACATCTAGAAAGCAATGCCATAATCACAAAAAGTCAACATGGGTTTCAGAGAAACAAGTCATGCCAGACAAATCTAATCTCTTTCTTTGATAAAATTACCAGCTTGGTAGATGAAGGGAATGCTGTGGATATAGTGTATCTTGATTTCAGTAAGGCCTTTGACAAGGTTTCCCATGACATTCTTGCAAACAAGCTTGTAAAATATGGGCTAGACATGGCAACTGTTACATGAATTTGTAATTGGTTGACTGGCCGAACCCAAAGGGTGCTCAGCAATGGCTCTTTTTCATCCTGGAGAGAAGTGACCAGTGGGGTCCCACAGGGGTCTGTCCCGGGCTCAGTGCTATTCAACATCTTTATCAATGACTTGGAGGACAAAATTGGGGGCATACTTATCAAATTTTCAGATGACACCAAATTAGGAGGAATAGCTAATACCCCAGAGGACAGGATCAAAATTCAAAATGACCTGAATAGACTTGAAAGCTGGGCCAAAGGTAACAAAATGAAATTCAGCACAGAGAAATGTAAGGTACTGCACTTAGGGCAGAAAAATAAAATGCACAGATATAGGATGGGGGACACCTGGCTGAACTGTGAAAGGGATCTAGGAGTCCATTTAGACCACAAGTTGAACATGAGTCAACAGTGTGATGCAACAGCTAACAAGGCCAATGCAATTTTAAGCTGCATCAATAGAAGTATAGTGTCTTGATCATGGAAAGTAATGGTGCCACTCTATTCTGCTTTGGTCAAGCCCCACCTGGAATACTGTGTCCAGTTCTAAGCACCACAATTCAAAAAGGACATTGAGAAATTGGAGCATGTCCAAAGGAGGGTGACTAAAATAGTGAAGGGTCTGGAAACCATGCCCTATGAGGAACGACTTAGGGAGCTGGGAATGTTTAGCCTGGAGAAGAGAAGGTTAAGAGGTGATATGATAGCCCTGTTTAAATATTTTAAGGGATGTCATGTTGATGAGGGAGCAAGCTTGTTTTCTACTGCTCCAGAGACTAGGACCCGGAACAATGGATGCAAGCTACAGGAAAAGAGATTCCACTTCAACATTAGGAGGAACTTCCTGACAGTAAGGGCTGTTTGACAGTGGAGCAAACTCCCTCGGCGTGTAGTGGAATCTCCTTCCTTAGAGGTCTTCAAACAGAGCCTGGATGGCCATCTGTCAGGGATGCTTTGATTTAGATTTCCTGCATGGCAGGGGGTTGGACTGGATGACCCTTGCAGTCTTTTCCAACTCTATGATTCTATGACTTAATTTGTCCTAAGCTTGTGTGTGTGTGTGTGTGTGTGTCTTAAAAGTAGAAAACTCTAGGAGCAGCTTGTTAGACAAATATAGCAGCAGGGAAGCCTGTAGCTCATCAGTTTTTCTCCCCCATCAAAGCGGGTAGTTACTGCAATAAAGAGGAATTATTGTTTAGGATCACTGGTCATGGTAATGTTGTGTGTGTGTGTGCATGCGAAGTTGGTGTGGCTATGGAAATAGTTGTAAGGAATTTTTTTAAAAAAACAAACAACCTTTTTTATATCTCCTTTCTTCTTTATTTCCACTCAATTTTCTCCACACAATCACTGAGAGAGACAGACAGAGAGAGAAAGAGTATGCATGTTTACCCACACCCACACTCTCACAGAGTTTATATTTTTCTGCATTCCTACAGCAGCAGAACCAACAGAACATTTTTCCTATTTGCATACAGAACAAATTAAATATTTTTCTATCCTTGTGGTGAATGGATGGATCGATGGAAAGGCAATGACAACAATTCACTCTATTCAGGAACATTTCTTTCTAAACTTAAGCAGTTTTGAATAATTTTGACTAAAGGGACACAAACACACAAAGTCACTCTATATGAACAAGATGCAGGACATATTAGTTCGGGATCCTTGCATTCATGGTAAAATAGAATTACCTGTTATACTGGTATTCATCTATTACAATTTGAACATACTGTTTAACAAAACTCCTAATGGTATTGTAGCATATACAGTGGCCCCATCTTATCCATGGGGGATCCCATGGATAACAAAAAACATAGGACCTCAAGTCCTGTAGTTTCCGATGGCTACACTACATGTGTACACATCTATTTAAAATAAAGGGGCTTGCCATCCATGGAAGCTCACATCCATGGATGGCAAGCCCACAGATAAAAAGAGCACACTATACACTCCTTTGATTCACAGAACAGTAAATGAGCCTCATGCAGCCCTTTCAGGGGCCCAGTAAAGTCTGTGGGACCCCCACTGATCATCCATTGCCCAGCCACTTCCCAAATTTTCATCTGAATGCAAATGTTTCCTGATAGAAAAAAAGACATGCAATCTGCAATGTCCCCCCTCCCCCATTGTGGCCCTATTTCTTTTTGTTTAGGGACACTCTCCTTCTTTAAAAAACAGCCGGAGAGGTGACTAGGGTTGTCCCATATCACTACTGGCTTCCCCCAATGGCAGCTCCAACAGTGCAGTTGTTGCCCTCTGGAGCTCTGGAGGAGCCAAAAATTGGATAGTGCAGACTTTGGGACTCTGGAGCAAGCCTGTCCCTAATTTAAGTACTTGAGTTCATTGCTTTTATGAATTTTTACCAGTTTGTGACTGTTTCAAGGCTGAACCTTTTCCCTGTCCTGGGGATGAGGTGCTCACAGTCATCAGTCACCTATTATAATAATTTGAAGAATCAGTGGATGTAGTGTCAACCAAAATAGTTCAGAAGCTGGAGAATGCATGCCTTGCTTGTTTAAAATGTGCCAATGGGAGATGTGCAGTGGGATTGGATAGTCATTCTTGTCAGTTGCTGGTTAGGGAACAAGCATGGGCAGAAGTCCTTTGCATGCAGATTTCATGGAGGCTGCATGATAAATAGTTTGTTTTGTTAAAACAAGTGTTTTTGAAGTAAGGAATCACTTTAAGGCCTGTCAAACTTTTCCTGCCAACCTTCAGAGGTCAAAACCACATGTGACACCTAAAATTCAAATGTAATTAGTTGGAGATTTACTGGGATTGTGTGCCAATCTCCCAGTAGCTTAGAAGTGACATAGAATCTAACCTTTGGTGATCCCAAGAGAGGTTCATTTGGATGTGCGGATATAGTAACTATTGGGTAGAAGTCTTAGCATGCTGTCATTGAAAGAAGGATGTAAGTATAGCTGGGGTTTTTTTTCTTTTTCACTGTGGAATTACACAATTTGCACACAAAAAAAGTGCACAGTGACTGGGCTCTAAATACACAGCCGTTCTATTTATTTATTTAAAGTGTTGCTCATGTGGTATGTTTTTTTCTTGGATCATTAAAGTGGAAGACTTGTCTTAATTTTTTTTAACAAAGCATGATTGAATAATTATTGTAATGCAGGATGCACTAAATTCAAATAAGCATTCAAAGTTTCTGTTGACAGTTTCCTGAACCTACCTTCCCAGTTCCTTACCTTCCATCATTTTTGTTTGAATGTACAGCATGATTCTTTACCATTCAGTCACTTGGTGCAAAGTGTTAAAAGAGAGAGAATTTACACTAGAAACAAAATGTACTTCATGTTGCACCTCTCCAGTGGACGTTATATGGGTTTGAAGATAATACAGCTCTACCAGGCACACTAGCCTAAATACAGTCTACAATCAATACTGCATTCTGCCTTGACAGAAAGCTGAATTTTTATCTGTTAAATGTGTGAGCTTGGGGCAGCTATGTGTCTGAAATGGTTTAAATCTGAAATGTGATGCGCTACACGGAAAGTTGATTGACATCTTTGTTTATTGAAAAGTATTACATGAACAACAAAACACAGGCAGATACAGAACACTCCATAGCAAAGTGCAGCTGTATTATTTTTCAGTCCTGTGTGTTCTGCCTCTTTGATGCTTGTCTTATGTAATAAAGCCAAAGGATATAAAACAAACAAGAATCTTTTGTAACGCAGTAGTCAAAAAATTTGGACATGATTTGGGAGGCAAGGGATAAGAAACCGTGGCAGCTGATAAAGGTGGGAAAAGAAGTAATCTTGAAACCTATGTGTTCCCAGTGTGTTTAAACTTGAAAATAAATTACAGTGTTTAATAAGCAAACAGATTGTGACAATACTGAGCAATTTTTACATATGTGCCTAAAGAACTGAGGAAAATATGTTGACGACTAGTTTTAAAGCATTAAACATGCAGAATAAAGAATTAGGGTCCATTTAAATTTTATGCTAGAATAATTATCCCTTTCACTGAAATCTGTCCATATTTTATTAAAGCTTTAGTATGTCAAGGTAAATAGAGGTTAATGTTGCTGGTACTTCTAGCAATGAAGTATTATCTCTAATCTTACTTTAATAAAATAGTAGTGAATTGCATAGTAAGGGTAATCACCATAGGCTAATTCAGACAGTTATAAAATCCTCTCCAGAAAAACTCTATTTTGTGTTTAAACAGGAAAATCTCAAGATAACACGAAGAGGTACACATGCTAGGGGGAAAATACTTTTTTTTTTCAATACACTGAGGCTTTCTTTTGTGAACTTAATATAGGGGCAAAAAATTTCATAGACTCCTGAGGAATCCCACAAGCTAATGAACAAAAGGCTGAACAGCAGTCCCCCAGCAACACCTTCTGGGGAACGTTCAGCCAAGAAAGACCAAAACCACTTCAAAACAATGTCCCAAGCCCCATATCAACCAGACAATCTAGAAGGATGCCATGGTTGATGCATTAAATACCACTGAAAGATAAAGAAGGGCCAATAGGGCCTTGCTCCCCATCTCCAACTCCTGGTGTATGTCATCCACCAAGGTGATCAAGGCTATTTCTGTCCCATAACTGAGCTGAACTGAGATTGGAATAGGTCCAGGTAATCCATTTCATCCAGGAAAGCCTGGAGCTATGCTGTCCCCACTTGCTTTAGGTCCTTACGTAGAAAGAGGAGATTAGAGACTGGCTGATAGTTACATAGGGAGGTGGGTTCCAGTGAAGGTCCCCCCCCCCATAAATGTCCTACAATTGCTTTTTTCAGAGAGGTTGGAACATAGCCCTCTTTCAAAGAAGCATTTACAGCCTCCACCATCCAATTGGTCAGTCCTCCCCAGATACCTTTAATTAGCCAAGATAGACGAGAGATTATCACACCTTCTGTATTATGCCTTTCTCCTGAAGTGATACATGCTTGTTTAAGTGTCAAAGACAGGTCTTACTGCATTCACCCACAGCTGCCCATCTTCAGCCTGTCTGCATCCCATTCTTTGGTGGATTTTCATATGTGGGATTTCCCCATTTTTGAAAAGCCGTGGGATAAACCCATGTTGCAGATGGCGGCCATGGGTGAATGCAGTAAGACCCATCCTTTACACTTAAACATGTATGTATCCTGTTGGGAGAAAGATGGGATACAATATGTGCTATAAGCTTCATGGATTTAACAGATATGTGGTTGGTAGTCAACTTGTCCACATCATCATTTTCAACAACATGAAACTCAAAGAGCTATACTATAACATAATCCTCATGATAGTGAATTGGCTAATTCATAATATCCTTTTCTTGGTTGCGCAGATTATAAAAACATTAGTTTGTGTTATCATCAACAAATATGCACATGCATTCAGAGACCAAAAAGGGCACATCTGTGTTTCAGTGATGAAGAGATACCTGAGTGCATCCTTTTAACTTTTTTTCTTATTTTCTTTCAAATCATGCTGAAATCACAATTTCTATATAGAATGATGTTTAATAGCCATTTAATCATATCACTAATATATTAACAATGCTTAGCTTCTTTTCTAATATATTGACATGACTTGCAAAAACAAATCAAAACAACAACAAAAAACTTTCCCTGCTTTTAAAGAACTATTACCAATAACCAAACCTATTACTGGAAGACAAACACTGCAAAAGGCCATGATTTCCATTAGCTCAAATGTATACTTTGAACAATTGCTGACCTAGGCAAATAATAACAGGGAAATATAGTTAATGTATAGCCATATTTGATACTTAGAAAAAAGAACCTGGCATCTCAGAGTCCTTGGAGTTTATCACATGGGAGTAATTTCTCTTAATTTCAAATGAAAAGAAAGTGGGGCCAGAATGCATTCATGTGAATTCACTAGTTCAGCAAATTTATGTGAATTCGAATTGTGTTCGAACTGACTTCCCATTGCCCAAAAATAGCTTGTCATTGCCCGAAATTGCGTGTGGTAGTCTATCACACAATAACATGAAATCCCATGATTGCGTTCGGACTGACTTCCCATTGCCCGAAATTGCATGGGGTAGATTATCACACAATAATCGATCTTGGATGATACAGATTTTCTAGACCCATTTCAAACTGGCTTCTGGGCGGGCTATGGAGTTGAGACTGCCATGGTCGCCTTAGTTGATGATCTCCGTCAGGGCATGGACAGGGGTAGCGTGTCCCTGTTAGTGCTTTTGGACATCTCAGCGGCTTTCGATACCATCGACCATGATATCCTTCTTGAGCGCCTCAGGGAGTTAGGCATCGGGGGCATTGCGCTCCAGTGGTTCCATTCCTACCTCTCGGGTAGGTTCCAGATGGTGCAGCTGGGGGACGTCTGCTCCGATAAGAGGGCGCTTACATCTGGTGACCCTCAAGGAGCCATTCTGTCCCCCATGCTATTTAACATTTACATGAAACTGCTGGGAAAGGTCATCCGGAGACACGGGGCGCGGTGTTATCAGTACGCTGATGACACCCAAATATGTTTCTCTGTGTCTCCGACTGATGCAGTGACTAGGGATGGCATCTCTCCTCTAAATGCCTGCCTGGAGTCAGTAATGGGCTGGATGAGGGAAAACAGACTCAGTTTGAATCCAGAGAAAACGGAAGTACTCGTGATAGGTTCTCCTGGTCCAGGAAAGGAAATTTGTCCACCTGTCCTGAATGGGGTCACACTCCCCTTGAAGGACTCAGTTTGCAGTCGGGGGGTACTTCTGGACTCGTCGCTCCACCTTACATCTCAGGTTGATGCGACGGTCAGGAGCACTTGCTACCAGCTTCGGCTGATACGCCAGCTACGACCTTACCTGGGCTGGGGGAACCTTGAAACGGTGGTACATGCTCTGGTAACCTCTCGGTTGGATTTCTGTAATGCGCTCTACATGGGGCAAGCCTTGTACTAAACCCGGAAGTTTCAATTAGTGCAGAATATGGCAGCAAGGCTGGTCACTGGTAGCTCCAGGACCAGCCATATAACACCTATTTTGCAAGATCTACATTGGCTGCCCATTTGCTTCCGGGCGCAATACAAGGTGTTGGTTATTACCTATAAAGCCCTAAATGGCTTGGGCCCAGGGTACTTGGAGGACCACCTCTCCCCATATAATCCGCCCCGCACTCTTAGATCGGTCGGGAAGCAATTGCTAAGGGTTCCCAAGACGAGATATATCTCGTCTTCTCAAAGGGCATTTTCTGTCTCGGCCCCGCAGATCTGGACCTCCCTTCCTGACAACCTCTGCTCTGTCACCTCCCTTGACCAGTTTAGGAAGGAACTCAAAACCTATCTCTTCCAACAAGCTTTCCCCCATGTGTCTTGACGTCTGTTTTCTCCCCCATTATACAGTTGCTATTCAGCTAGTTTGTTTCTCTGGTTTTATTTTTTGAAAATTGTATATGTTTTATTGGGATGCTTTTTATGATGTTTTTAACTTGGTATGTTTTATACTGTATACTGTTTGATATATCCATGTTGTAACCCGCTTTGATCTTTGGAAAAGCGGGCTAGAAATACAGTATTATTATTATTATTATTATTATTATTATTATTATTATTATTATTATTATTATTATTATTATAACGTTAAACTCCATGATTGCATTCAGATTGCCATTGGATTATCCTTCCAATTTCCCTTGTCTGATAAACTCCCTGGTTTAATACTCAACTAGCTCTCCAAACTTTGTTGATAGTACTTCATGCTTTCCTACAACTTAAAAAAAAATCTTACCTAGACATTTTGAAGAATAACCACAGAATTTTATGCATACCTATGCATGAAAAAATCCACTCAATGGTGTTTATTTCATGGTAGATGATTATTGGCATGGACAGTTTTTTTTTAAATCTAGCAATGTAAATGCTATCCACTTTGCATTAGCCAGACCACTTTACCAGCTCAACAATTACTTTTATTGCATATGGAATTGTATTAAACTGAGTGGGTTTAAGTCAAATAAATGACAAAGAAAACTAAATTAGTTTAGCAGATCCAGCAAAGAGAAGATCAAGTGAAGATAGGCAACTGTGGTGTGCATATAATTTAAACTGATCACCTGAGCTTATACAGATGAACTACAGGGCTCCCCCGGGTTACGAATTTAATTCGTTCCGCGGCGCCATTCGTAACCCGAAAAGCATTCGCAAGCCGAAGCCCCATAGGCGCTAATAGCGAAAGCCGCGATTTGGTGCGAAAAAGCGCCGAAAAGCACCAAAATTTTTTTCGTAACCCGAAATAACCTTCGTAACCCGGAACAATTATTTTTAATGGATTTTTTTCGTAACCCGGAAATTTCGTAACGCGGCGCATTCGTATCCCGGGGTACCAGTGTATATAACTCTCTCACTTCAGGTAACTTGACAGCCTGCATCACTAAACAATGAGAAAGTTTTTACCATGTATCTTGCACAGATGTGTGATAAAATGACCAGCTGTGTTCAGCCTCTACATGGTTCTGTTTTACCACTCTCTTGCTTCCCAGATTTATCATCAGTTGTATAAGTGTGGTAAAGTCCTTATCACTTGGAAAGATAACAGTGGTGATGATTCTAGCCTGCATGCTGGCATCCTGTAAGCAATGAACACAGTCTGGAGCAATACTAGGACCTATCACATTGTGTCACTTTCCATGTTCATGAGGAACAACATCAGAAAGAAGACGTCAAGTGAAGACTTAAAGTGTAACAAGTGATCTCTTTCCTCCCGCCACTGTCTCTGCTGTTATATTGCTGCAAACAGTAGATTTAAAAAAATCTCAGTCATTCCCAATACTGACACTCCTATCTACTGGGACTCGCATAGCTGGCTGAGGGATTCTGGGAATCTTAGCCCAATACATCTGGAACACCAGTTTGCTGATGAGAAGCAGCATCCCAATATGACCCAGACAATTTCCAAAAGGCATGTTATCAGATGTTCCAAAGACCTTTAAGGTGTCTTCACAGATCTTTGGGCAAATACAAAAGGCCTACCTGCTAGGCCTTTTTTGCAATGCCTGCAGACTGTGCAATCCAACAGTTCAGAGTTTTGGCAGAATTCTAAAAAATGATACATAAAACTACTTTGCTAAGCTGTTACGTTCATACTGAGGTAAACGCCATGTTGATTTTGTTCTGTATGTTTACTAGTATCATTTTGAAGTGAATGCCTCTGATGTTGTTAGTATAGCAACTGTTTCTCTCCCACATGCAGCTTATTGGTAACCATATTTACTCAGAAATGTCTCATTGTTTTCATGGGACTTACTTCCAAGTAAGTGTGCGTAGGAGTGTCAGTTGTACTTATTCTGTACTCCACATAGGGCAGCCTAGGGGGAAAATGAGGAGAGATTTTTCTCTCTGGATATTTTTCACAAGCAAAGAGACATTCTCTTCAGTGTTTCACAAGGTTTAGTGCCAGCAAGGTGGTACATAAAGCCCTACTGAGTATTGAAAGCTGTTTTTATCCTGGAAATATTCAAAGCATGCCGGAGTCTCTAAAGTATCTGTTCCAGGGGTACATTAATGCATTTGAAAGGATATTAAAGCTTAACATAGAAGGGGGGGGGGAATTCCTAGCGGCAAAATGTAAAACTGCTTAACAGAATTACATCCAGAACTTTGTGTATTAGATTTGAAAATAAATCATCTTATACTTGCTCATATTAAAGCTGCATGTCAGTTTGGGAGACTTTAGAACCTTGGACAGGCTTCTTTTTTCTGGTTCAGCACCTTTTTATAGTGTGTATGTGTTCACATACATGCACTGTGCAGAAAATGGCTGATGACCTATTTTTCTCTTTGCAGATTTATCTCATACACAAAGTCCCAAAACAGAACAACAACATACACACAGCCTCAAACAGTTCCTCTCTCCAATATTCAGTTGTAAAGAAAGTCATGCCTTAATTAATATGCCTTCTCAGTTTAATGTTTCTAATTAACCTTATTATATGTTCTTCATAAAGCAAGGGATTTTTCCTAAGCAGGGAGTAGATCTGATTTCTGGATTAAATAGTTGGAGTATTTTTCTATAATTCCATTGTAATTCTTATTGGTCCATTCTCAGAGAACTGGCCAAAGTGTTCAGCAGGAAGGAGATCTACTTGGAAAGATGATAAAAGTATCTCAAGCACCTTTTCAGCTGCCTTGAGAAGTCACTCACATTTTTTTTTTTTTTGCCAGAAAAACAGAATAGAAATAAAATAAAATACATTCACAATTAATGAGGGGGCATTAAGCCACTTCTATGTGAGATTGTGTTCTTTCTGAAGGAGCAGTTTTTTGACTTCAAATTTCTCCTGCACCCAGCTTAGTTCGTATTTATTTATTTAAAAATACAAACAGCTTTTTAGGCACAACAAAATGACTGAGAAACAATAATAAGGATACTGTCTCAAAATTTAATAACTAAAACCAGCATCAAGTGAGTCATTAAAGTATGAACCTAGACCAAGTGAAAAGTTAAGTCTTTTTAGGCCCAAGTGAAAAGGTCAGTTATAGTGTTTGATGTGGAGATTAGTAATTCTTTAAAAAATATTGTAAACATTTTTATTTTGCTCTTTTTGGAAGCCACCTTGGGTCTTAATTGGGAGAAAAGCAGCCTATATACGAATCAAACAAATAGGCCTAAGTGACAGTGTAAGTGTTGCAGTCCTGCTTGAAGTCTACTAATATGTGGTCTGGCAGATGTCAGCAGGAACGGAGGTGCAGAGGGGGAAACTACCACCCAGAAGGCCTTTTCCCTTGTGCCTGTCATCTTGATTGACTTCATGGGCCTTCATATACACTGAAGCTCTCTCTTGTATACTCACTTCAGAGCACATGGATTGTGAAAACAATCCTTCAGGTAGCTTCTGCCCAGGCTATTTAGGACTTTCTAAAAAAAAGTTCAATAAATAATTAAAAGGAATCAAATTCCACAGTAGCATAAAAGATATCAGTTAATAACATATATACAATATTCATATTATCTAACCTTCATTTTCATGTTACATCTTTTTCTAAATATTAAACCATGTTTGACTTTCCTGCCTTCCAGAGCTGATTTCCTATTATTTTAAAGGCTAATGAAAGCATTTTAATTCCTGCACAAATATGTCCTGGGTAAGTTTTCCCATAACTGATATCCTCCAGGTGTGTTGGACTACGTCTCCCATGCCAACCAGCATCTTAGGAATGATATGAATAACCGCTCAAAACAGTTGCAGAATCTACATTCTCTGCAGTTGAAAAAAAGAGTGTTTTAAAGCATCTAAGGAAGAAGACTGAAGTCTATGAAAAATAATGCTGCCAACTTCTTTCTTTCAGTTAGTCTCAAAGGTGCTACAAGATCTCTCTAAATGTGTTTTAAGTAAGGGCTTGCATGTATTCCCAATTGAAAGATATTGTGTGTCTTCAGGAAGGGCCTTCCACTGTCGCAGAATTGCAGACGAAAAGGGATAGGTGTGCAGAATAAAACAATAATTTTAGGATTAGTTTAAAAATTGTATTTGTAATTAGATCTGAGGTGGATCAGAAGGATGTTATAGATAAAGAGTAGATATCTAGAAGCAAAATTGCAGGGAAAATTGAGACTAAAAAGTACAAAGTGAAAATCAGAAGAGAATGAAGTCAATAAAATAATGGTATGTAACTGATTCAGCTGAACCTCAAATCCTGAAGCAAATAGGGCTAATTCAGACTGCTTGAATGAATCCAATTGGCTCATTTTGGCTCCACAGTTAAATGGCACAGTCAGAAATGATTTGGACCCATCCAGACTAATATGGAGAACAAGCTTTTTTCCAGTTTGACCACACAAGGAAAATGCCATGGTGGTGTGATGCAGATGGGAGGAGGTGAGATAGGCTTTGCTTCTTGAAAAATTTAAGTTTTTAGCAAGAATATATATATATATATATATATATATATATATATATATATGAGAGAAAAATTTAACAATTTGGAGCAAGGGTTTTACCAGAACTTTCTAATCCCAGTGTTTATGAGGAGATACAGTGAGATAGTCAACCATTTCCTGTGTTTCCTCCTTTCTTTTAGTTGCAGATCATTCACACAGCATGCCACTACAAGTGGTGACAGTTTGGGCAGCTGTTGATTGTTCTATATTTGATATGTCTTGTTTTTTTTTAAAAAAAAATCCCATCCATTTGTTATGTTGAATAGCCTACCTTAATATTTTATGTAATTAATTTGGTAATTTTATTGATTTGAGCGCCTGTTTATGAGTCTCTGTTTTAGGTAGAGAAACTTATTCTCCACTCACCACACCATTGCCTACCTGCCTGCCTTCTGGTTTTCCTATAATATTCCACCTTCTTTCTGATTTGAGAGCCAAGGCAGTTTATAGTATAAATTAAAACACCATGTAGAAAAGTTGTTTTTAAAAAAATCATATGAAAAACACTTATTTAAAATAGTGTAAATAGCATTTAAAACATAATGATGAACATAATAGTATGGCATAACCTTCTAGTGACCCTTCTGCTACAATCAGCTAACATCCAGAGGGCTATCCAAACAAAAAGGTTTTTATCTGTTGCAGAAAATGTGTTTTTGCTAGGTGTTTTATTTATTTTCACAGTGTGATTCATTTTTTAAAATCACTATTCTAGTTTGGGAGTGTGTGTGTGTTTGTTCAGTTGTGCTTTGTCAACACATATTGTGCTTTGACAATAATGTACAATACTTTACATTATTAGTACAGTATTGTTATTAGTATTATAACACATATTTAATTAATATTGTGGAGCAAAGCCAAGATTATTATTTTATTACCCATTGGGTGAACAGCCATACTGCTAAATTTAATTTCCATCTGGTCTCATTAGTTAAACAGATATATTATTTACAGCTGTAAAGATACATCTGTCCTTTTCTTTAACTTTTTAAATCATGAGGAATTGTTGAAGAAGTAATACTGATCCACCTAGTCATGCTGTTTTCACTCCCATGCCAGTTTTCACTCTTCTTATTGCTTCATTCCTCAGTATACATGTATTAGAAACAAGTCTGCTTCCACTGTTAGGAGAGCTTTATTTGAGCCTGAAGATCACAGGCTGGCAGGACATACCACCACACCGCTACTATGAAAATAGCACCAACTGAGATGGCAGACAAGCATGCTGAATCACTACCAAAGAAAAGAAATATTTTGTTGGGAGTGGGGTTTCTTGAGATGGGAGCTGATCCCACGATTGATATCTCTTGTCACTGTAGGCAGCAAATGAGCAGAAGTAAATTGCCAGGGCATTTCAGTACCAGCAAGCTGGTCAAGTACCTTAAAAGCAGCACCAAGTGTTTTTGCTCAGGACAGAGGTGGAAAGATTAGAGCCAACAGCTAATTCAAGTTTAGTAGACATGGGCCCAATACAAATGGGTGCCTTGTGGAGTTCTCAGGCCAAAACTAGGGCTAGGGAGCATGAAGCAACTGCATGTTCCCAAGCCCTAGTCCATGTGGACAGCACCATTGTTATGCAGCACTGTCCACAAAGCGTGCATATCGATGACATTATGCACATGCCACATCCAAACAGCGTGGTGCATGTGATGTCATTGTGATGCCCCAGGGCGGAAATGGCGCCTTGCCAACATTGCAGCAAGGAGCTCCATTTTAGAGCTCCTTTTTCCTGTGGATCGTTGTCGCATCCTTATGGTTGTCATGACAGCGATCTGGAGGAGAAAGAGGTGGTCTCTGGCTGCCCCTTTCTCCTCATCTGTACCAGGCCATGGTTGACCAATCATCTCTCCTTGCCATTTTCATTCAAGAAGCACCTGGAGACTCATTTTCTACTTCCCTTCTTGCCCACCATGCCAAATTCTGCTGCCAATGTGCCTCTTCTTTGGAGCAATTCTTAGAACATTTACATTTATCAGTAATATGTCAGTATTTATCAGTAATTTTCATTTGATTCATTATTTTTTTGCAGTACTATTTGGCAGTGATTGCTAGTCATTGCTCTCAGCAAACATAGCACATGGCATGAGACACTTCCATAGTGTTCTCAGAAATGTCTGCTGTGGTTGCCACGGGGAAAATTGTACAATTTTTACAAGATATGTCCCAAATATGTCATTAGGCAATCTATCCACCCAAATGGATTTATAATAAGAGAAAGAAATGGTGTGATACTGTCAGAAGATGACGGCTTAATTGCATCCCCCCCTCACTATTTATTACCATGTGATCATTTAAGAAAATAAAAGAAATGCTATATTTAGTTTCTAAGCTGAAGCTATTTTGGACTAAGGAGAAAAGAAACCAAAGTTGTTCTAATGAAAAGAAATTTCAAAAAGGGGAGGAACATTTTCTTGGTGGTTTTCAGTATTTTAGTTCCTCAAAGCAATTTCCCCTTAGGGAAGAGTTATTTGATCTGTGCTTGCCCTGACAGATTCACGCCGGGTGGGCTCCTGTGACAACAAGAGAAAGAAAAGGTTAATTTTCTCAGTGCAGGGCTGAAACTTGGAGCTGCCCCACTGCAGAATATTGAAAGATTTTGTGGCCTACAATAGAACATGGTGAACCCAACAGCTGCATAGATTTATGTTTAAGAAGGTATTGGATTACTCTTTGTTCACAGAATATATATTTTCTGCAAATATATGTGTAGCAGACATCTCAATATGGGAAAGGTATCTCTTTGTACATAAGTATGAATGGTCTTGCATACTCACAGTGGAGTATTTTGTTTTCAGCCCTTTCTCCCAAAGCAGCCTTTGTATTCAATCCTAAGCTCCCCTTTAAATTTGGAAGAACTAAAACCACAGTTTAGGAATAGCTTTTGTTCAAAAAAAGAAAGCAAAAAGACAAAACAGGATAATTCATGTAGCCTGATTCTCCACTGCAAATGGACTTGGATTTTTTTTTTTTAAAAATAATATTAATTTTATTTTATTTTGAACAGAATTGTCATAAACCATGCTTGTGACTTGTCAGCATATCAGTGCCTAAAGACCAAGCATTCAAACAATAAAACTAAAAGGATTTTTTATTTTTATTTTTGTGCAAGTCAAAGAGAAGATACTGCCGTTTTGGCCTGTCTGTGGAACCTCAGATTCTTCTGTGCTTTAATGTTATAACACAAATATGCTTACATAAAAGCTTATTGATTGGAAGAATCACTTGCTTTTTATGCATTAGTTAATCAGGCTACTGCCTTGAAATTGGTCCAGGAACCCACAGTGGAACTCTTCCTAATTCATCTGTTTAAGTCTCAAATGGTTTCATTGCTTCACTCATTTACCAGGACTGCTGGAATGTTAGTGCTTTATGATTAAAGGATATTGTTATTCTTTTCATCCATCATCATAGAGTCCCCTATTAATAATACAGGCTCCCTCCCCTCCTCTCCCTGCCTTTTTTTCTTATCCTGTTTTCTTAGAAAAACTGCTTAGATTTTCTGTTACTTCTTCATTCTAAGAGGCTGGTTGTTTTCAGGAAAATGAAAACATGGATGGGAAAAATATCACCAGTGGTTTTCTGTTTTCACTGATGGAATAATGAACCATAGTAAGGCAGAGAAGCAAATTAGGCTGAAATGGGAAAACCAAAAAGGTGAGATTGCAGTAAGATAAGGTGAATTGTAGAAGAGAGGCTGTTGCCTCAGAAGCCCAGGAGCAGAAAGAATATCGGTTTGAAGGATTTTACCTGCCTTTGCTGCAGAATTAAGTTATCAGAAAAAAACCTTTGATTAAATTTCTCTTAAGGCATGTTACAGCAGTCAAGAATGGAGGCTGTGGATCTCCTGGAGTACATTTAACAGCTATAACTGCTTACTAATCCACATTTCATATAATGACATTTTTGTGGCTGAAATAGACAAGTGACTGGGTAAAAAACATTAAGCATGTAAAGCAAAATATTTCCATTGTGAAGGGAGGCTAATAGGCAAATGAGAGAAAAGTTGTCATAGGAAAGTCTGCATAATGGGGTTTATTGATCAGGTTGATGGTGGGAGCGCTGGTGGAAGATTAATTCAGACTGGAGTGGTGTATCAGTGTGCTCACATATGGGACAAAGTCGGCAAAGTGAAGCCCTTGGAGCATGTCAGTGAACTTCATATTCAATCCACAGCCTTATAAAGAGATGAAAAATGAGCCTTGTCCAAAACTCTTCCTTCAGCACCCAGTGGCAAAAAAGAAAATGTTAGCCTGGGATTCAAGTCTCTTGGAAGCTGATCTTTTCCCCCTCTGTTTCCAAACTCTGTAACAGCCCTCTGGTGGTTACAGATATCGATCATCAGAAACTAATCTGCTCAGGTTTGGGGGCATGCCAGTACAAATTGTGGAGTACATTCTCTTTCCTCCAAGGACACATTGAGTATTTTATATTGTCCACACAGGCTTGCTTGTCAGCTGTCTCTCTTTTCTAATCATTACTTATTTTTTTCTTAGTGTGCCTGCATAGGACTGTGCAAAAGATTATACAGTTAATGCAATACTGTTAATCTGGAATTTTTAGTTTCAGCCCTCCCTCCTCTCCCCATTCCTTCATCCTATTTCTCTTCTGTAATCATGATTTGGTTCCCTCTGGCTGCTAGCTACTTATTTGTGGTAGTACCATCCATCCACTGAGACCTTTCCATCTGTCACACAGCTTTGTTTTCTCTCCCAGAAGCTTCAGGTTTCCAACTGTGCCACAGCTGAATTTGTACATACTCTATGAATGTGTAGGTGTTCTTTTTTTTCCAAATAATAATGGTAAAACAGTGCTGGAGAAGATAAAGCACAGATAAAGAAGAAAGGTTTGTTCTACTTCTAGGCCTGTCACCATTTTTCTGGCAAACCTCTGTGTCTCTGAACAGTGAGATGACAGGCAGAAATATAGCAAAGGAAGCTTGTCAGTTCATAGAGATGAAGTTTTGGGGATCACCACATTTACAGCTCTGATTCAACTGACTGAAAAAGGTGGCAGTCATATCAATTGGAATAACATTTCTCTGTGTATGTCTCTGTACATGTGAGAAAGAGAATGAAGGGAGAAGAGAGAGTGAGAGAGTGAGAGAGAATAAATAAAGTATTACTTTTTCTGCTTAGATAATGGTTTAAATACAAGACAACTGTTTTTCTTTCTTCTGGAATAACAGACAATCCCATCATAGCCCTGATCCCTAATATTCACTTCCCTGGGGGCTGATTCACACAACTATTTATTTATGCTGAAGGCTTTTTAAATGGCCTTTTAAAACTTTTGTATTTTAAGGCATTCTGAGGTGATGGGATTTGTCAGTTCACTGGAAAGAATAGCAAGGTCACAACTGGGGGTGATCTGGGTCAACCTCTCTTTCAGACTTTCTCCAGAATATAAAGAGTTGCGTTCTCACCACATGTCAGAATATTTCCAGGCTGCTAAAATAAGAGAAAATTTCTAATGAGTGGTTATCATTTTCCTTAACTTCCTCTTCAAGAGCACTGGCAATATTTGATAAAAAGTCAAAGCATTTTACCATCTCTTAGTACAATTTACCATATCTTAATGTAGCCTTCTGTTTTGGTGATCTCAGTTTATTTCAGGCCCCACCTAGAATAGTCAGGCCCCCACCTAGAATATTGTGTCCAGTTCTGGGCGCCACAATTCAGAAAGGACATTGAGAAACTGGAGCGTGTCCAAAGGAGGGCGACAAAAATGGTGAAGGGTCTGGAAACCATGCCCTATGAGGAACGACTTAGGGAGCTGGGGATGTTTAGCCTGGAGAAAAGAAGATTAAGAGGTGATATGATAGCCCTGTTTAAATATTTGAAAGGATGTCATATTGAGGAGGGAGCAAGCTTGTTTTCTGCTGCTCCAGAGAACAGGACCCGGAACAATGGATGCAAGCTACAGGAAAAGAGATTCCACCTGAACATTAGGAGGAACTTCCTGACAGTAAGGGCTGTTCGACAGTGGAATGCACTCCCTCGGAGGGTGATAGAGTCTCCTTCCTTGGAGGTCTTTAAACAGAGGTTGGATGGCCATCTGTCAGGGATGCTTTGATTTGGATTTCCTGCATGGCAGGGGGTTGGACTGGATGGCCCTGCTTTGACTACTGTGACTCCCGGTATCCTGACTTTGGCTTGGCTTGGCTTCTCGGACTGCTCTCACACTTACTCCTTGCAAGGTCTGTGGACTGCTTCCACTTGCTGTGCTTAGCCATTCTTATCTGTGTGTGTTGGTGTGTGCTGGCTGCAGTCCAGGACACACAGCATGGAACATTTTTGATCCATTAGGTTACATTGGCTGGACAAAAATGAATGATGGAGGTCAATAGATTTGTTGTGACAATTTTTGTCCCACCTATTAGGGGTAATTGGCAAATGTGAAGTCAAAGGCTTTCATGGCCAGCATCCATAGTTTTTTATGGGGTTTTCAGGCTAGAACATGGCCACATAGCCTGAAAAACCCACAAAAAACTAATTGGCAAATGGCTGCACTTTGGAGGCATTACTTATGTCCCTACCACACAGTCAATCTAATTCTCTGTAGGAAAATGTTTCTCTGGGAGACAAATGCCTTGTCTTAATAAAAGAGAATTAAAATGAAACCATCTGATCTATATTTACTATGTTTAGGGACATTATATATACATATATTGTGGCTTGGTGCTTTTGCTGTTCAATAGGAAAGGTTGTATAGAAGGTACCTTAGGTAGGCAATCATCCTTCATGAAACATCACTTGCAACATCACTTCAGAATTGGAATAAGGTTGCCTTATACCAAGTCCAGCATCATTTCCATTGACTGTAACAGTGACACTTCACAAATTAAAGGTTTTTTTTAAAGGCTCTGTACTCCCTTTTACCTCCAATAGCCTTAACGATTCAAAGGCTGCACTTTCCCCATTGTTTTACTTTCTGCACTACTCTTCCATGTCTTTGGAAGGGCCTACAGAAAGAAGCATCTCCATATCCAGTCATCCACAAGGGCTCTCATTTTTGTTCACTGTAAACCTGTAATCCTCTTTACATTAATCTACATAATATTTTATAACTTCTTTTTAAATTTTCTAACAAATAGATTACTGGTTTCACTAATCTCTTAGGGCTAAGCTATGGGGTGTGTGAAATATGCAACACGAACCTTAACTAGTTTTTTATTTCTTACAAGAAAATACATGGACCCATACATGGACAAATGTAAACCTCCACTCCCCAGTCACTTGCTTCCCCAAATTGTCTGTGTGGGGCTTTGTCTGTAGTCCCATGAATGTGAAGGGGGGAGTTTGGAAAATATGGTGCATGGAGGTTGTGACTGAATTGGAGCCCTGTGCACTTACCTATAAATAAATAAATAAATAAATAAATAAATAAATAAATAAATAGCTTCATGACAGTGATTTAATTTAGGGCCCATATAACCCCCCATTTTCATTTTTCCCTGTTATGCTGCAGCAGATTCTCTTGACCTGCATGGAAATCCATGCCCCTACTTTTCTGAAGGGGCTCAATTGCTAGGAGGGCTTCTGGGGATTTTGCCATGCTCAGATCATGATGACATCTCATTGTGGGGTCTCTCAAGACTGGAGGTCTTGTAGGACTTTGCATAAGACTTTGCTAGCCTGGGAGGGCTGGGCAGCTGGCCATTTTTGTCCAGACCTCAGTGCAACCCACCTTTCCACCATTGCTGTAGCCTGCTTTTTTAGGCATCCCCAGGCCTCAGCTGGTTGCCTTTTTGGTCCGGGATGGAATTTTTTCATGTTACTGGAACATGGATTATTCTCCTTCCCTGGGGATGTTTTCCCATACTTCTTGTGGGCTACATATATTTCCATTTATGCTGCTCTTTGCAATTATTGCTGCTCAGAATTTATTATTTGTTGTTACACTTTGTCTTTGTAATTATTACTAAGCTTCCCCACATTTAACATTATGGTTGCTTTCACTGCTTGTAGTGTCCTTGTGACACTCAATGAACATTTGTTGCTTTGTCACAACTGGTAGATATGGAAAGGAAGAGGGGACACTGGACATGAGTTAAATGGAGATGGGTTGAAGATCCTGGGAATGAATAGAGGGACAAAAAGGGGGAGCCTGCAGTCGGGGTGGATGCAGGTCACCTCACCACCAACCAGCCTACATTTCAGACATGACACACTGCTTAGCTAATTTGGAAAGCCCTGCTGAAAGGTTCAACTGACCTACATGGCTTTCAATGCCTCTTGGAGAATTTGATGGCCCTGAACCATCAGGCCCTGCATCCCTCAACTTTATTTCACATATGCATTGTAATCTGGGAAATGTTTGTCATGAAGGTACATGATTCATGATTGTGGTATTAGCATTAAAGTTGTGGCCAGTCTTTCAATTCACAATACCATGTCTGGCCTTTGTCTCAACATGAATACAGCAGCAGCAATTTTACAGTAATTTTCTATTCACTCAGTGCCAACCAACACAGGGCATCATGGTGAGGATTAAATGTGAGATTGGTTGTATCACACTATATTGCCAGTTGAATAAAATAAGACTTATTGGAATACATTTCAAAGCATTTGTTTCAAAAAGGCACAGAAGTGCAGTAATTTGAAGTTGTTAGCTAATTTAGTTGCTGTTTCTGTATGTAAGTCCATCAGAAGCAAGTCGGTACTGAAGTTTCCCCACCATTTTGGATGCATTTGAAAGACTAAAGTAAATCAACTGGAATAAGCATCACTCGGTGCCTAAATACATTTCCCTCAAAAGAATAAATATTTTTTAAAAAAGCGTTCTTTTCCTTGCTGGGAAGAACAAAAAGAAATACTGTACACTCTTTTGTCAAAGGTGCAGCTATTTCTGGCATATGGAGTTGTTTGTCCCCCTAAAGCCAACACAGTTTGCTCTCGCAATTTGTGACAAGAGACTTGGATAGGGGCATAGATGCCATTTTAAGTTGTTATGGCAGAAGCTTCTACTTTGATTACATCAGCAAATGGATCAAGCTGTCCCTCCTTACCCTAAAAGTTATTCAACTTTTGTTGCTGGACATGATTGCATGTGTTGGGGTTAAAAATATACAAGGAGAAGGAACTGAGAGGCTTTGACTCAAAGAACTACATCTCACCTCTTCTGCTTGTGCCAGTAAAGCATAGCAACTTGAATGTAGCAAATTAACACTTGGATGATAACTCAAAATGACACTGATCTTCTCAAAACCAGTCTGTTTACAAAGACAAGCTGTTTATCCAATGCATGACTACACATATATTTATATAGCATGGGACACACAGCATTTTAATACCATGTTTTCATGTAATAATAATATTAAATGATGATGATGATGATGATGTATGCTGCTTTGGTCATTGTGAAAATAAATACAAATTCAGTCCTCGGGAAAGTGGCAGTGGAGTCTTTTGTTCCAGAGTGCTTGCCTTTTCTCTCCCTGCTAACACTCCCTTTAAGATTCCAGTTCCACAACCCAGGCTGCTGGTGTTAAATGAATATATTTGACAGGAGCTGGGTCTGTTGGGCATTGCAGTAGGTTTTCTTCATCTTGGCATGTGAAGATTGAGAGTGTTCTTTGACACCAGGAGCAGAGGATGTGAACACAGCAACTTTCAGGGCATCAGAAATGTCAGCATAAGGAACAATCACCAGTGTAGACTGTGCTGAGGTAATTTTCCCACACTATGCCATGAATTCAGTCAGCTCCTGCTCTTGTGAATTCTGGTTTGACAGACTCTCCCTTGTTGGTGGTAAATAATACACAAAGTGTTCTGTCAGCATCAAGAGTTCTCCAGTCCCCTTACGTAGTAAAATAAAAATATAATCCTTGTGCCTCTGTTTGAAATCTGACAAAATAAACCCACACAAGCCTATCCAGCAGTTTTAAGGCTCTGCACTAGAAATTTTATTTCATACACACACACACACACACACACACTCCTTGCAGAACAAATTGTTAACATTTTCATAGTTTAGCATGGCATAGATTCCACAGCAGCAGGCAAAATTCATTGGGATACTGCCTAGCACATTTCTTCCTGAAACAAGTAAGACCTGCATAAGAGCAAAGGACACTAGGGTGTGCGCGCACACACACACACTTCCACTGTCCATGACACAGTCCATTGCTATTCTAGAGGATGCCATGGCCACAGAGAGGGACTTTCAGGTCACAAAGGGGAATGCAGTGGGTGAAAAGAGCTGAACAAACTGAGTGGCACAAGCGGTCTTCTGTTTCTGCTAGGCTGGACCTGTAGGTTGCTGCTAACTAGGATGGATTTAAATATCAAGGAGGAGAGCAGGCCTTGGCTCTTGGGGAGAAAAATCAGCATACAAACCTTAGGTAGTCTTTGATGTTCACTATTTCTTGGCCATAAGTTAGGGTCACAGCAGAATTCCTTAACAAATTTAACCACTGGCTTTTTTTGAATCATAGTGTGGAGGAGAAATCAGAGAGCAATGACAAATGCTAAATTGTTTACCAAAGAACTATCTACTAGTTTAACACTAAGACATGTCAGCTCAGAATTAACCCACAGGCACCCAACCATATGTTCACTATATTTCCTTTGATGTGCATTAGGAAATGCAACCATATAGTACAATCTTTTGAAGGCCAACTGCTTGAGTTCAATAGGGCTTACTTCCAGTGAGTATGTAATGGATTGATAGGCAAAGAGATCTAGCATAACTGGCATTTGTGTGTTTGCATATGAAAAATATTTATTTATGTATTTCCTATTGTTAATTATATTTATTATATTTAAATATAAGTGTGTATAACTGTGTTATTTAAAAACATTTATTTAGTTCTGTTCAAAATTACATTGCCCAGTTATTTGATCAAAATTTAAAATAAACACAACATTTAAAATTTTTTTGGAATAATCGGTTACAAGCATGGAATAATCAGGTTTTTAAATGTTGTCTAAAGACATGCACATATCTCAGGATAAAACATTACAAGAAGAAACAGCTAAATCCCTATCTTTTCTGCCCACCAACATACAGTCGGCCCTTCTTATACACAGATTTTTTATACACGGATTCAAGTATCCACAGTTTGACAATGTTCAAAAAAAGTATAAATTCCAAATATCAAACCTTGATTTTCCATTTTTTATAAGGGACACCATTTTGCTGTGCCATTATATTTAATGGGACTTGAGCATCCACAGATTTTGTTATCCATGGGGAATCTGGAACCAAACCCCAGCATATAACAAGGGTCCACTGTAATAGATTTTACTGGTAGGCAAAATACATATGTTGTGTACCAGTGGTATTTTTAAAATTATAGGACGATCTGAGTCTTATAATTTTATGTAAATTGATGTAATGTTTTCTGTATTTCTATATTGGTTATTTAATATTATTATTATTATTAACCTTTATTTATAAAGCGCTGTAAATTTACACAGCGCTGTACATACAATCTTTTTAACTGGACGGTTCCCTCAGGCTTACAATCTAAAAAGACACGACACAAAGGGAGTGGTGGTGGGGAAGGGGCCTTTCTAGTAGGATAATACATATAAAATACATAGCAATATAGGAAATGATTCAATAAAACTTTATTTATATACTGCTTTTCCAGCAAGATCAAAGCGATTTACAGGTACAGTCAAAATATATATATCATATCATAGCACAGAATAATTACAATTACAGGTACAATTCTATAATTCCAATAAAAATATTAAAACAAGGTATAAAACAGTCATCTATCTGAAAACATACAATCTAACGGTCATAATTAAACATCTTGAGGTAGACTTCTATTAGGGAATAGTTTTCTTTATAAAGAGTCAGGAGGGTATGCTAACTGGTAGAGGTGAGTTTTCAATGCCTTCTTAAAGGCGTCCAGGGTTGAACTAAGTTGAATCTCTTCCGGGAAATTATTCCAATACATAGGAGCAGTCACTGTAAATGCTCTTTGGTGAGTTGTTGTTAATCTCACCTTGGGATACTCGAGTAAGTGCTTAGTTGAGGCGACATTACTTGGCATGACAACCCCCATCCACCGTAAGTCGTAGTGATCCCCATTGGGCAAAGATGGTCCATTCTGCTGGTGATCATGGCGTAAGAAGTACAGTTTCCCTCCTGTATCCACAGATTCTTTATTCATGGATTCAACCATCCATGGACTGAAAATATTCAATATATATTCGAAACAGCAATAATTAATTTTGGCATTTTATGTATGGGGCACCATTTTGCTATGCCATTGTATTGAATGAGACTTGAGCTTCCATGGATTTTGGTATTCACCAGGGGGTCCTGGAACTAAACCCCAGCAGATAACAAGAGTCCATTGTATGTTTCTACCTCTCTCCCACCAGTGTGTAAGGCTGAAGGACAAGAATTTCTGGCAAGGGCCCTGTTATTGATGATCACGGCCTTATTTACCAGCAGGTGGTGGAAACATCCTCCTCCTTACACCCTGATCGTTTTCATTTGTTGGAGCATCTGGATTTTTTAAATGTTGGGGTGGCATTTAGGTAGGTTAACAATAAGACGACATAATTCTAGGTAAACTCTAGGTTAAGAATCTATAACTGAAATATTGAATACCTTGAATGTTAAAAATAGTAAGAACAATTTTTCTGTTCCGCCATTGAGAAATCTGGATTTTTGGAATAAATGCATGACTATTCTTTTTCCTGTCTCTCTTTTGTATTTCTTTGGCCTGCCTCTATGACATTACTGTATCACTTGAGTAGAGTTGTACTGTGTCATTACTAGGTGATATTACTTGGCATGACACCCCTCATCCACCATAAGTCGTAGTGATCCCCATTGGGCAAAGACGGTCCATTCTGCTGGTCATCATGGTGTAAGAAGTACAGTTTAGTACTCTACTGTAGTAGAGTTGTACTGTGTCATTACTCCTCTAAGACACCACATTTCTGCACACTGGAACTGCCAGTTTCCAAGAGTTTCCCACTTTCTGACTATGATCATTGTTTTCTTCATAAGCTTTTTGGATTTTAAAAACTAGCCCCATTATTAATTCTTGGGAATATGCAGGCATTGAAGAAGACTATTTTGTTTGAGATATATATTTGGGTGGCTTCATTCCTTAATGTGTGTTTCTCTCATATTCCATTTTTAAAACTCGTTTTCATGCTTCCCATTCACAGGTTGTGTTGCATTTTACATTTATTGTTTTGACACTGTTGATTTCTACATTTGAAAAAGAATCTAAGATGACTAACACAGCTATCCTTAGTTGCACTTTAACTTTATTTTAATACTTCACCTTGGCTCAACAGTGATACTTGTCCTTCACACTTCGAAATTAAGCTTCACAAATACTGACATCAGACATTATTAAGGAAGCCAATGCTGAGAATGTGTTCAGGTGTATAGATCTCTGTGTCTTCACTAATACAGAACTGAGCCACATTATCATATGTTTTAGTTTCCTTCTTGAAATTTGCCTGTTTGGTGAGAAGAAATATTTGTCATATGGCAATGAAATTAAAAGTACTTTTTCAGCTTTGTGTCTACATCGTGTATGTTAACAACAGCTCAGAAAGAGAAGCCAAAGAGATGGATTTTAAGGCTCCAGAAATTGGAGGTCCAAGGAAGGAGAACCAATAATCTTCCAAATATTGATTAGTTGTTACTACTAATTATTACAACCATCATGACACAAGCTGGCTAGTCAGAGTTTGGCTTAGGGTGGGGATTGCCCCAATGGGCAAAAATATCACTTTATCCCAGTTTTATAAATTTAGTATTTTTAACATTAATTTTATTACATACATTTTTTTAAAAAGTATTAAACCAATACAGTTGGTTAGGATGCAACTACTGGGGGGAGGGGGAGGCTGGCTGAATTCTGTTTGCATGATGATAGTTGCCATCCATTTTCATTTTCATTAAATACTTGTCAACTGACAAATGCGCAATCAAAGTGATATGAGAGTGAAGTCTATATGTCACCAGGACTGAACTTTTATCATCTTATCTTGAGGGCTGTCAATCTCCCTGTAGAGTTAACAGTAAACATATGATGGCTATTGGAGCGCACTAGGGAATTCCAAAAGAAAATCAGCATGTGCTTTAATAGACTATAACAAAGCCTTTGACTATATAGATCATGAAAGACTATGGAACTCCCTTAAAGACATGGGAGTGCCAAGACATCTGATAGGAATCTGTACTCAGGACAAGAGGCTACTGTCAGAACAGAACACGGAGAAACAGAATTGTTCCCAATTGGCAAAGGGGTCAGACAAGGCTGTATCTTTTCATCCTATCTGTTCAACTTGTATGCAGAACATATTACAGTGGACCCTTGTTATACGCTGGGGTTTGGTTCCAAGATCCCTCATGGATAACAAAATCTGTGGATGCTCAAGTCTCATTAAATATAATGGCATAGCAAAATGGTGTCCCTTACAAAAAATGGAAAATCAAGGTTTGATATTTGAAATTTATACTTTTTTTTTGAACATTTTCAAACCGTGGATGCTTGAATCCATGTATAAAAAAATCAGTGTATAAGTAGGGCAAACTGTATAGGAAAAGCAGGCTTGGACACAGAAGAAGGAGGAGTGAAAATACGAGGAAGGAATATCAACAATCTAAGCTATGCAGATGACACTATACTTCTAGCAGAAAACCTCAAAGACCTGGAACACCTACTAAGAAAGATCAAAGAAGAAAGTGCAAGGGCAGGCTTAATGTTGAACATCAAACAAAAATAATGACCACCAAGGACCTTCACAAGTTCAGTCTAGACAATGACAAAATAGAAATAGTAAAAGAATTCCCATACCTGGGATCATACATTGATAGAAATGGGGACTACAGTCAGAATAAAGATTAAGATTAAAGATTAAGAATTAAGAAGATTAAATATTAATAAGATTAAGAATGGGGAGGGTAGCTATGAAAGAACTAGAAAAGATTCTAAAATGCAAAGATATACAACTGAGTACAAAACTGCGCACACAAATTCCCTATTACCATGTATGGATGTGAGAGCTGGACCGTTAAGAAATATGATAGAAATAAAATCCATTCATTTGAGATGTGGTACTGAAGAGGAGTGCTGAGGATCCCATGGACAGCCAAAATGACAAACAAATGGGTCCTAGAGCAGATCAAGCCGGAAATCTCCCGGGAAGCCAAGATGATCAAATTGAGGCTGTCATACTTCAGACACATCATGAGAAGAAAGGACTCATTGGAAAATACAATAATGCTGAGAAAGGGCTAAGTAGGAAGAGAGGAAGGCCACATGTTAGATGGATGGGCTCTATTCAGGAGGTCATAGCTATGGGGTTGCAGGTATTAAGCAGAGCAGTGGAGGACAGAGGGTTTTAGAGATGTCTCATCCATAGGGTTGTCATGAGTTGAGATCGACTCAAGGGCAGCTAACAACAACAACAACAATAGTTAATCCCAGGCCTCTGTATATATTTTTGAGAGATTGTTGTCTTATTGGACCCAGTCTGATTGCCAGTGACAGAAAGGATATTTATTTACAGATCATATGTTGGCCACATAACTCAAAGTCTTGACAGTATTTAAAATTAGAAATTCACTTCCAAAAAAGCTTGGTTTTGCAGAATTGTTTACAATTCATCTGCTTTCACATCAAATAGAAAATTCAGAAAATTGATCATAGTTTTCATTTCTGCAGTATTATTTTGCAGCACTACCTTCATGTTCATATTCTCTTTGGGTATAGCTTGTTTACCTATGTGGTGTGGCGCAAATCAAATGGAAGGTGAAATAGCCCATAGCAATTCCTTGCCTTTACCACAGTTTGTGCATTGACGACAACAAAGACGCAATGTTTCTCTAGCATAAATTTGATTCTCACAATTCAATATGTTCTCTTCTTATCTGCCTGCAGATTTCACCTCTTGTAATACATTTTCCTGCTTCCTTCTTTTGTTCAGACATGACTGTTATAGGTTATTGGATATATGATGTCCTTACAAATGCTTTATTTCAACTATCATAGGGGAGAAGCAGATGGGCAGCTTAGAGTGGTCTCTAACTGCCCTCCCCCACCCCATTCACCCCCTGATTGGCCTGGGACCATGGTGACTGAATGCCACAGTCCCGAAGCCATCTGCTGCCATGGCCCTGAATGGGCTTCTGTCAAAAAGCGGCTTTTTGCCACTTCTTTTTGGGATGGCTTTTCCCAGCTGGGCATGCTGTCCTCATGGCTTCTGGCCACTCTGGGGGCATGCTTTATCCCCAAAGCTGCTGGAAGCCACTCTTTCCTGCCTGTCTGTTTAGGGCCATAGTCTATCATTATAATCCTGTCACCATCTACTCAAATGGAAGCACTGTTGAGGTTCACCGGACTTATTTTCAGGTGTGTATGAGAATGCCTTCTTGGTTACTTAGAGCCTTGTTGGTTACATGCCACCAGAATGCCCTTCTAATTCTGTTTGCCCAGCAGATCTCTTGCCAGATATCTATATCTATATCGATATATAATCCAAAAAGCTATTGAATCAACAGCTGTGTTTACTCCACATCATATATTTGAATAAAGATGAAGATAAGCTATAGAACACAAACAGCAGAGAGAAATTGTGATCTTGTTCACTTTTTAATTTTAAAGGCCTGAATAATTTGAGGCCCGAAAAATGTCAATAATTAGTTTTTTGTGGGTTTTTCGGGCTATGTAGCCATGTTCTAGAAGAGTTTCCTCCTGATGTTTCACCAGCATCTGTGGCTGGCATCTTCAGAGAATGCTTTCCTGATACTGAGTGAACCTGGGAAGGCAGGAGTGATTTGCATGTGTATTGTTCTGTTGCTAATGGCAGGCTGTCCCTTTCACCTTCGGATCATTGCTGCAGCAACCGCACAGCTGCGACAATGATCTGCTGCAAAAAGGAGCTGTGAAATGCAGCTCCTTCTGACAATGTTGCCAAGGCGTCATTACCGCCCTGGAGCATTGCCGTTACATGTCCTGTGCGCTGCGCTGTTTGGATGCATCGCACAAGACACGTCATTGGTACACATACTGTGTAAACACGCACGCACCAAAACGGCACTGCCGACACGTACTAGGGATCGGAACCATGCAGTTGCTGCATGTTCCTGAACCCTAGAATCAGTGCCAGCATGCCACTTCCCGCCTGTCTGTACTGGGCCAAACACAGCAAGATATTGGCACAATTTAAGTCTGATTTACTTTTTAAAAAAGAGAGTATAGTGATGCACTGTGAACTTCTATATATCCACTTGGTATCCCACATATTATAGAGTAATATTTTGTAACCTCTTTATATCAATTCAAATGTGATCCTGAGGGGGAAAATGAGGTGATTTATACTCCAAAACAGAATTGTTGTTAACTTATTCAAAGTCCACCCAACAATATTTGGAGTATGGCACATTTTTCAGTTTGCAAATTACATACTATGAAAAAAGCAAAAAGATTTTTCTCCAATGTGTGTATAGTTAATGACATATAGTTTAAAGGTCAACGTGGAATCATTTTGGTTGAGACAAAGATGAATCCTCAAATATTCTATGCAAGACCCATGCAGTGAGGAGGACTCTAAATAGACATCAGAGTTCCCTTGGATGTGTGGCTTAGCTTCAAATTTCACAGACCAAATAGAAGTAGATGGTAAGAGAAAACATACTATATATTGATTAATGGATACCATAGATATTTCAGTGTTCTGTTTGCTTGGCTAGCTTTGTTTCAAATCTGATACAGATCTCATACTGCACAGCAGATCCAGAAATAGTCCATGTTCCTTTAAATTCAAGCAATGTATCACTTTCTATTACTCCATGTCACATCAGTCTGTGACTAAAGGATGAGTTATGTGGGCATGAACCAGCATGTGGGCCCACTGCAGACAAATATAACATTTCAAAGAAAAGCAAGATGTTGATTGTGGGGAGGAGGGGAGGTTACTGCTACATATCAATAATCAACATAAATGGATTTAATTCATACAATGCATACATTTAACATACATACTGAGAAAGTTATATGCCTTCTCAATATTATAAGAAGCATGATGCTATTTAAGAAGAACCCCAAACTCTTGTGTCTTGGGGGGAAAGCATCCTTTGATTTTTCTGGGTGCTATCCTTTGCAGGCTAATTTTATCCTAGATTTGAGCAGGGGCTTTTCAGATATTGGATTGCTACTGTCACAATCATTCAGCTGTGGCATGCTGGTTAGTGCCACAGTTGTTCACTCGTGGTGTACAAGCCTTATGAAGAGCCAAATCTTGTTATAGAATTCCTTGAATTAAGAGTGGTCTATAAATGCATATGCCATTTAAGGATTATATACATTAGTTTAAGACACTTTGTCCCTTTAGAAGTAGGGATGTTCACAATTCCTCTGATATTTCTTCCTTTGACTTACTGAAACCTTTCTAATAATTATTTCTATTGTTTTGGTTGAAGAATCTCCTCCCTCCCTGCTTCCAGATTTCAATTTGGATGGAAGTGAATTATAATTGCAATTACTATCCAATTTTCTGAGAAATTCTGCTAGCCAGATTTAATGACATGTCTTATGGTTACCTCTTGAAATTTCTCAGATTTTGCCAGAGAACAAAAGCTTTCCTGCCCTTCAATTCACTTAATGTTTTAATGTGAAGTTTTATTGCCAACTTGAGTTTGAGTCATGGAGGTTAATGAGAAAGGAACTTTTGATGTCAGAATTTTTTTTTAAATGACATCTTTAAAAAGAATTCTAAGGGATGTTATTTTCAGCATCATTACTAATATGGCTGACAGTATTACATGTTGTTATAATTAATTACCTTTGCTTGGGGAGGATGGTGCCATTTTTGTCCACTTTTAATAATTTAAATTATATTTAAAATTTAAATATAGGCAGTCTCTATAATACATGAGTTTGTATAACTTGGGTATACTTTCATGTGCCGGGGGGGGGATGTTCTCTCTAGGCATTTTCTAAGTCCTGTGGTATGCATGCAGCCAACTGGAGGACATAGAGATTCTTAGACAGAAGACTTCTTTAGGCATTTGCAGGTTATCCAGCACAACTCTGTGGTCAACCTCCAGTAGAGGAATCCTATAGAATTATGCTGGAAGACCTAAAATGCCTAGAGAGAGCACTTCATCTTTCCTTTTAGCTAGAAGAAATAGGGTTCCAGATTTTACATGTAAATCATATTATGTGATGGGTCCTGGAATGGATGTTTCATGCAATACACCAGCTGCCTGTATAATGTGCCACCAACATTAGTAATGATGGCAATAACAAATTAGTTTTATAATATTCACTAAAACCATTAACATTAATAAGTTAATTAATAACTTAATCTTAATGTTAATATGTTAGTTTTAAAATGGTTGTCTTCAAGATCTGGTCAAACATATATTTCAATATTCTTAGTCAAACATTCATTTCCCGCATCTAATTAGGAGAGTGGAACCACATTTCTTTCCCTTATTACATCAGTCACACCTCTCAAGCTTGGCCCCACTGCCTTCCATATGAGTGAACTGAACTTATGAAACAGGGATCATGTAGGGATACATGTAGACTCACTGTAGACTACATTAAATTGCATGGGAGAAACTGGTTTTTCAGAAATCATGTCTTTCAAAAGGCTATGCTAGTGATGGTGAACCTTTTAGAGGCTGAGTGCACAAACTGCAACCCAAAACTCACTTATTTATTGCAAAGTGCCGTGTCCCTCTGGCTTTCTAGTAACAAACTCTGGCAAACTCTGTGCTGGGGTGATGGCACATGTGCCCACAGAGAGGGCTCTGAGTGCCACCTCTGGCATGCATGCCATAGGTTTGCCATCACTGGGCCATGCTGTGGGCAGGATCACTGGGCCATGCTGTGGGCAGGATTTCTGAAGCCTGTGCCTTCAATAGGTTTCTCCACTGATCCATGATCAAGTGAAAAGGGGAAATTTGGCATCCATGTTGGTGGGTAGTATGCGTTGGCAGCAGAGTGTGATGTGAGGTAATAGCAGAGCTATTGGGCTCCCATGCAGCTGCTGAATGGGTAGCAGCACCCAACACCAATAATCCAACAGCTACATTTCTACATGGTGTAGAGTTATCAGCCATTCTTCAGCCATTGTCTCTCAAACCCTTTTGGTGAGGCTGATCTCTCCTCCTGTAATATTCCTGAATTACAGAAGTTTATTCCACTCCAGCTGGGCTGGGTCTACCATGAAGCAGAATCAAGCATGAGGTAGCATATTCTGATCTCTATGTGCATGGAATCTGCTCTGTACCTTCTTATGCTACTCTGCTGTACTTAGATTCAGTAAAAGACACTGTTTTGTCATTTGTATTACAGTGCACCCTTGCTTTACACGAGGGATCCATTCCGGACTCCCCCGCATAAAGCAAATTATGCGTATGCTCAAGCCTCATTTAAATGAATGGGGCTCGTACACGCGGCAGTGTGGCAGTGCGGTGGTGTGCACCCCATTAGTGCCTATGGTACACACCACCCCTTCCTCCCCACGCAGCTTTCAGTGTATGCTGAAAGCTGCGTAAAGCACGCTCGCATATGATGCGGGCGCACTGTAATATAAAATTCAGCTTTCCATCTCATCAGCTTTTATTTATGGAATGAGAAGTAACAATTTTGTCTTATACCTCTAGCTGCAACATGTTTGTGGCTGGCTCTGGGTTTTAAGGGAACTGCCTTATATTAGGCCCAGTTTCTTTTCTGGTTTGACTACCTCTACATGGGCTCATTAAGATGTTGAACAAAGCAAAAAACAAAACAAAACAAGGAACCAAACGAAACACCAATATGCTTCTTAATTGTCTGGTTTTTACTGATTTACATGGTAATGTTGCCATTTTAATATTCATTTAAGTTAAGTAAGGCATTGCTAGTTTTTCTTTTAACAAACTGTGTTGTTCCTCAGAAGCCAAAATCATTAACAACTATACATCAATACCTTTTTTCATTTGCTTCCAATTCAAATTTTCAGTGTATTCCTGTATAACTTTTCACTTTGCTTCTACATATACACAATGCAGGTAGAAAGCACACACCATAGTACAACACTTTTTTCTTCCCAAGAACAAACATGCAGTGCAAATTCATGCTGTGAGGACTCACAAAGCTTTTTAGGCTTACATACAGGTGCGAAAATTGTGGTATCCTGCTAAAGCATACTTTAGACAATCACAGCATTAGCTAGGCCCACAATTAAAATCATTTGTGGAGAAATGAGCAGTTTCTAAAGCTTGTATTTATTCTCCCACATAAACAGACAAAAAGAGGAAAGAGCATCAGGGGTGTTTTTCAATCAAAAGAGCAACAAACAAAGTAAAAGTTCAACAGCTCACATTGTATTAGCACTTAAAGTGAAATCCTATGCACATGTATTTGGAAATAAGCTCCACTGGTTTCAATAGGATTTCCTTCCAGTTAAGTGCATATATGGTTGCCAGCTTTTTAAAAAGGCCTGATTGCTCTATGGCTAGCTATTTGTGTGCTCATGTGCTCATACATACAGTTTTGATTTCTAAAATTGCCCACATATAGATTATAATATTATTAATAATATTATTTATTTATAGCCCGCCTCTCATTGGAGGATCGGGGTGGGTTACAATCAAAACCCACTTATTAGGAAGTTTGCTCCAAGTAAATCCATGGGGCTTTTTTTCTAAGAAACTGTGTTTAGGTCTGGGCTCTCTATTTCTGTATCTCTCCCACACAGAGATGTTCATATCCTTTCCTTTCTTTGTATCACAAAAAGAAAATATTTACTTGCAGCCATTGAAAAAGCTTAGTACCCAAATCCTGAATATTTAATAGAAAATAAAATGATATTTATTTTTAAGTGCATTCTACCTTCAGCACCACTGTATCCTCACAACAAATCTATTGCGTTGCCCTGACATAGTTACTGCAAAGGTTTTTCCTTTGCTGTCCCAAGGGCCCAATTGATTTATCTGCCAGAAGCCTAAAGCCCCAAAATAAGATAGCTTTGAGTTTACAGAGGTCATTTTTCATTGTCTAAATAAAAATTTCTAAACAAAAATCTCTCATCCTGTTAACCGCAGGGTCCTTATCTCCCCAGAGGCTACAGAAACCTGAAAGAAGCCATTTCAATTCTTTTATGAAGAAAGATAAAAGCAAGTTTTCGATTAGAAAGCCAAGGAAAGCTGCCTTATTAAATGGTGGTAACAGTAACTAGTCAAAAAGGCAAAACTGCTCAGGTAGGGGGTGGAGGGAAAGAATCATTATGCATGAAGCATACATGAGACTGCCTGGGCAACCTGAATCAGTGATGTTTGGAGAGAGAATGGAAGTTCACTGGCTTTCGGGTTAGCTAGTTACGGTTGTTCATTCTTATCTTATGAAAAACCCTCAAACCTTGCTGTATCTGACGTGTTTTCTTAATTATGTCTGCACAGCTTTATCAACCAATATTAACTGCATGTTACAGGGCTCACATATGCAGACCCACCTTCCCTGATCTGTCATGATTCAACGCTCTTGGGCAGCATTGGTAGGGCTGCAAGGTGGCATGCAATTTCTGCTGTAGAACAATAGTTTTTGCAGTGCTAAGCCAAACGTAGAATTAGTGGAAGCTACTTCATATTCCACACACCGATACATAAAGATAAGCAGATGTTTTTGTGGCAGTGTCCTGGGCAAATTTCCAAGGCTCCAAAAGAAAGGGGAGTCTACAGCTTCAAAAGTGTAGGTCTCTTTGTCTCCCTCTTCCTCACACACATGTGCATAGCTCATTTGATCCATGAAAATAAACTCCACAAAGTCCCAATTTTTGTATTGCTTTCCCATGGATTATCTCTCTGCACTTATCAAGAACACTGTGTGTCTATGGATGGGAAGTCAAGACCATCCTGAGGATATGTGGCTCAAGTCCATGTGTGGAAAATAATATTATTTACAGATACTGAAAGGTAAACATTGGTCCACAGTGCCAACATGGCCAAAAGTTCATCTTTCAGAGTATAACACCTCTTCAGCTATTTAAAACAGACATGTAAATCCTAAGCAGATCTAATGATGTGCATGCCCACATCAAGCACAACTAGAAAGGGATTGCAGGCCACACTAGATATGCACTTAATACGTAGAATGGACTATGTAGCTTCCTTTTCCACAGTTAATTATAGGTACATGGAGGAAGTGTGTATTCCTTATCAGGAATACAGCATACAGGGATGGGAACCTTCTCTTTCTCTTTTGCAGCCCAACAGGAAATCACTATCATGCATTTGCTCATCACATGACATGGATGGGCGAAATCCTTTAGTAGCTGTAATTAAATAATTTAAAAAGGGAGCCATAGCTACATTCTATATGCTATTCTATATTCTACACACCATACTATGTTCACATAACTTATAGGGAATGAGCATAGATAATGCTGGAATTTAGATCCCAAATAGGCCCTAAAATGTGAGCGATGAATGCATGGTTAGCTGAAAAGCCATAGTCATGGAGCAGAGGGCAGGAAATAATGTTCAGTGCTTGGACCAGCAGTGTTTACCTGTTTATCATAGGTCCAAAACACACTGCAGAAATAATCCAGTTTGAACCCCCTTTAACTTCCCTGGTTCAATGCTACGGAATCCTGGGAACTGTAGTTTTGTGAGACATTTAGCTTTCTTTGTCAGAGAGTTCTGGTGCCACAGTAAATTACAGTTCCCAGGATTCCCTAGTACTGAGCCAGGGCAGTTAACACAGGCTCAAACTGGATTGCTCCTACAGTGTGCTGTGGACCATAGCCTGTCATACCTTTCATCTGTGTCAGTGGCTGGATCCTACTGCAGAGCACAACTCTGCCCACACATTTCTGCAACTTGCAATGGAGACTAATTTAGACCATGAAATAGAATCTGGAGTCAGTTTGGTGGGCAGGAAGGAGAACATCAATGAATGGAGTGCATCCTTCTTTTCCTTCCCCTGGGAGAAGTCATACTGTATCTTCATGGCCTGAAATCTCCCCCCCCCCACCACTGATAAAGAGAAGCAACCTCTCCGAGAGCTTGGCAGGTGCCTGGTAGGGAGGTTTTGGAACAGGAGCACAAGAGAAAAAACTGCCTATACCATAAAAGAATACATGCACACAGATGTTGCTAACAGGCTACTGGCCTTTGAGACCCTATAGCTTATAATAATTTTGTTTTTAAAGAAAGAAATCATATATGAAATCAATTATTTTTAGTAGCTAAACAATAAGAACAATAAAGGGAGATGAAGCAGGACAAAAAGCTTTGCCGTGGCGTACCAGCTCAATAAGTACCTTGCTTCCCCTTTCATATACTTTTAACATGTTTGGGAATTTCACAGGTAAACTAAACTTGTATGTTATATTCTGGACATCATTTTCTCTATTTTTAAACATAGTCATAGTTTGCTTCAGCTAAAACACGATGATGTACCCCTGTTGCATGTAATATAGATGTGCTCAGGGGTTAATCATTTGTTACCGGATGTGTTGTTGTATGGATTTTCAACGTATAATGACACCAAGGTAAAACTATCACAGTAATTTGCACAGCAAGAGTTATTCAGAGGAAGTCTGACATTGCCTTCCTCAAAGGCTGCAAGATTTGTAAATTGCCTAAGGTCATACAGTGGATTTGGGTTTCTATGTCTGAATGATGGGTTGAACCTAGGTATCCCAGAGTTTGAGGGGGCATCTATTGTAGAAATAATGCAGTTTGACACCACTTTAAGCATTGTAGCTCCATCTGATGGAATCCTGGGATCTGTAGTTTTACAATGCCTTCTCTGACTGAGTGCAGGTGCCTCAAAAATTGCAAATCCCAGGTTTATATAGAATGGAGCCAGGCTGGTTAAAGAGGTGTTAAATTGCATAATTTCTGCAGTGTAGAAGCATCCTTACTCCAACACTCAATCTACTACACAACACTGGTCTTTTGAATGTATTACAACATATTACTTTTGTACCAGAAAAAGTCTTTGGCATTTGTATACACACAAATTAAATTATACCCCTGATATATGGACTCTAATTGATGGTCAGTATGGTTGGATCCTATGGGCTTTTACTGTTCCCAAAAGATTTATATTCCAAGTTTGGAAAGATAAATATTAATTATTTTTAATAACCAAAAGATCTTACTCCTTTAGATATGCATGAACATGCGATTTATAGATGTCAACTTCATGAAAATGCGCTTTTGGAAGTATGATCAGTTTATATTAATATAAAGGCCTAGTCCATGTCCATGTCCTATGCAATTTCTCTTCCTTTCCTTTCCTTGCAAATATATTTCTTTTTAAAAAAATCTCATATTTGAAAAGTAGAAGTGGAAACAGCTGAGTGGAGAGTAAATATAGGTACTCATAATCATGTAGGGATTGTGTGCAGGGAAAAGTCTGCATGGGTTGCAGCTTTGGTGTGTGATTGTGGGGTTGGACAAAATTCTGCAAACCAATCTCCTTTCTAGCAATTCCTTACATATTCTTATGTTCCCCCATATGGACACAGGAGTGAGCAGGCAGTGACAGCTACTTCATTATACTTTTGCTATTGCTCTCCCTCTGGGCCCAAAGGACAAGGCATGTAAACACATATCAATGGCAGAGGGCAACAACTAGGTCAGAAATGTCCAGTGATCAGCCAGGGCATCCCTATTATGGAGAGTGCCTGGGCAGATGTGCAACAAAGCCAGCAACAGTGATATACAAGGCCAGAGGTACATCAGTGCCAGAAACCTCACTTCTTGTGGATATTACTTACTTTAGAACATATGTATTTCACTGCCATGACAAATCTCAATTGTCTTCCATTTGGAAGATTGTTCAATTATGTGAAAAATAGGTTCTATATCTTGGTCCAGCCCTATCATTTCTTAGAATTGGGAGTCTGTCTCAAGACAACAGATAGGGTAAGTGGAAGCCTAGGCTGGTGATGGTAGAACAGTGAATGCCTGAGCATGCCCATATCTCCATGCTGAGTTGCTAGAAAGTGCTATGGAGGACATTGATCCATTATCAGTGGTAAAAATCCAACTTTCAGTTCAGAAGGCCAATGTCCACAAAAATTAGGGTGCCTCAGGCAGCAAAATATCATGGGTTGTCCATCTGTAACCCTCTCCACTGTTATAACACATGTCTCCATTGAATGCCTTCTGTGTGCTCCCTTGTATGCATATAAACAAAGAAGTATAATAAAAAATGAAAACATTTTTGATTGCATAGGTTCCTGAAAACGACACCTTTTCAGGGAATCCTAAATGTACTGCTTTTCAGAAGCTTTCTCTCCATTCTGTTTTTTATGTCTCAAAATGTCTTTTACAGGAGCTATCATGTACTGGAACACAATGTTTGTTTCTATGGCTGTATTTCAACCTCGGGGTTTTTCCCTAGGGCTTCTTATACCATCTACAAAAAAATAAAGTTTTAAACCCATGAGGATTTTTATTGCAATGGAAAATATTGATCATGGCATTGTTTTCGGGAAAAGCTTGTTTCTATATTCTTGATTTTGTAAACATTCAGTATGCCCAGTAGGTTAATATTGGCTGGATTCAATATGTTTAAAAAATTGTATGTATGGTTCTAAATCTGGTTATTTTTTATTTCTCTACACTAGAAATATAATGGAACTTAGTCACATCACAACTTGTATTTCTGTCCCCTTATACTTTTGCTTCTCATCTGTGCTTGAAGAATTTGGTTTACCGTCCACTTGTCTTTCTTTTTGGCTGCAAATAGTATATTTTTGCTTTCTTCCTTTATAATGTCCCTAGCTTCAGTCTAGAGTTTTTCTGGCTACAATAAGATAGATTTCCTAGTGCAAATAAAGTACTGTATTATTTTTTAAATTCTACAAGATGTTCTTCAGGTTGTATTTTGATACAATTATTGATTTAGCATTCACCTTTAGCTTTGTTTTAATTTTTGATATTAGCAATTCATAATCAATGCTGCAATTTGCTCCTGGTCTTGTTTTTGCAGAGAGAATGGAGCTTCTTCATCTTCTGCTTCCAGTTGTAGTCTATTTGATGTAGTCTATCTGTTTTTTATATTGTGCATCAGGTGATGTCCATGTGCACTATCACCACTTTTGTTGCCTAAAGAATGTGTTTGTGATGAACAAACTGTAGGCTGCAGAAAATTTAATCAGTTTCTCTCCTGCTTCATTTCATCTTAGGCCAAAATCTCCCACAATATTTGGTTCTGCACTGTTTCCTACTTTTCTGTTCCAATTACCTATGAATTCCAGCATGTCTTGGTTTGTTGTAAGATCAGTTTCCTCCTAGACTCCAGTATTGAATCTTTCAGTTTCTTTGTCTTCTGCCTCTTTGGTTTGAACATAAACTTTGAGTATAGTGATGGGTTTCCTTGAGGTTTTATTGATATTAATCAGTCAGACGTTGCATTATACTCCTTGACTGCTTTTACTACATCTCTCCTCATATAAATGCCACTCCATTTCTTCTTTGATTTTCATTTCCTGAGTAAAACATTGTCTAATTATCTGACTCAATATGTCCCATTCTTGTCCACTTCACCTTGCTCACCCCAAGTACTGCAATATCTATATGTTCCATTTCTTATTTTGCTATGGCCCGTTACATGGGTGCTGCCATCTTGACGTCGCAGATGCCTAGCATCCGCATGTCGCACAGCAGAAATGACGCCGCGAGCACGCGATTGGCGACTTGCGGCGCCATTTCCCCGGTGTAAAAAGAAGCTGCATTTTGCAGCTTCTTTTTCATTTCGTCCAGGAATCGTGTGGTTTGTCTGCTGCGGTTCCCGGATGCAGCAACCAGTGGCCCTGGCAGACCGCCCTTTTTGGGCAGTCTGTAAGGTGCCAAAGTATAGCGTCCCCTGATTAATGCTTCTCAGTTTCATATTCCTATAATATGTGTACTTTTCTTTCACCAGCTTCATACTTTGCTTTCACCTCTGAGCACATCAATAGCTGAACATCCATTCAGATTGAGGCCAGTTGTGTCATTTGCCACAGTGCTACTTGCACCTGTTCTCTTCTTTTCCCCAATACTTCACCGAGTGATGCTTCTGACCTGGGAATCTCATCTTCTGGCACTATCTCTTATTTCATTTTGGACTGTCTCATCATAAGCTTTTCAAGGTAGCAGGATGCAGAAGTGGTTTACCACTGCCTTCTTCTTCCTTTGCAGTGCTAACATACAGTAACTATGGTGCCACTGCTATTGTCTCAGAGAGACCTTCCCCCACTACTGTTGCTGCCCAGTAGTTGTTTGGCATATTTGGTCTGTCTCCTTAGCAAAAGCCTGCATGGCAGGAGAGACCAGCACTGTTGCCATTAGCACAGCATCTTGCCTCACAGGAACACACAATCCCACAACCACAGAAAAGTAGTAGCTATGATGGATCTTCCACCCTTGTTCACCATTTAAGTGAACTATTTCTTAGATACATTATGGATTGTCACCAAAGCATCTTTCCTACAGGTAACTTTCCCACTGCACTGCTAGCATGGAATTTGCACTTTGGGCAGCTTGACTCACATGTGATACTTTTCCTGTTAGAATTCTGCTCAGGCTGGAGTCAAAAGCACACACATGACCCAGCCTAAATGCATAACACAGCTTTCCATAACAACACCGGGGGAATGTGTGAGAACTTTTTGTCAGGTCATTTTTAATCCGAATTTAATCAAAAATTTACAAAATCCATACCTGGAAGAAAACAAAACTTTTACTTTGTGCATTTCTCATAGTGTGGCATGGAAGCCACAGTGAAGGAATGACATTTCTGTCATAACATTTATGATGACAGTTATAGCTCATCGATCTGATTTAGTTTAATTTTACTTGGCAGGGTCTCTGAGGAGTATCTTAATGTTCAAAAATGTAGGAAGGATGCATGTGACCCCCAGGTCCAAACATAGCTCACCTCTACCTTAAATGGACTGGGGCAAGTATATCTGGTAAAGCAATGGCATAGTATTAGCAAAACATTCCACCTCAGTTGATGATTCTTTGGATCTATGTATTTTACTGACAATTTCATGATCATTTTATATAGATCGCCCCATGTAAAATGTGTTGCAACAGTCTAAATGGGAGTTTACCAGAGCCTGGCATGACTTTGTGTGCTTGTCTCTCGTTTAGTATAATCTAAGCAAAGGTTTAAGTGTTTATTATAAATATATCATCATATATGTAAATGTCTAATGTCCATGCTGCTAAGTCAAATCTGAATAAGAAAACAAATCACACAGGAGTGAAAGAAGCTGCCTTACCCTGCTTCAGGTCCATACTGATCCCAATACTGATCAGTATTGTCATTATCCACTGACAGGCACCGATTCGCCAGTCTGTCAGAGGTTTCCACCACCCACCTCATCTCTTACCTGGAGACACCAGAGATTGAAACCAGGAGCTTCAATATGCAGTACATGTGCTCTGTCATTCAGCTACACAGTATGGGTGAGGATTGTTGTAGTTAGAAAAGAGTCTTGTGTTGGAAGTATGTGTCAGGTTCAGTTGAAAAAGCCTGAGGAAATTCTACACCCTTGAGAAGACTATATTCTTTTTGAAGATATTTATACTGAGGAGATCTGACTTGGAGGGAGATACAGAAGTTTGTTCACTTACCCCCACACATGCAAATGAAATAAATTAACTCTGGGCTTGAAGATGATTATACCTCCTACAGGTGAGATTTCTCACCCTCCCCAGCTCTTTCTGTCTCCTCCTCCACTCCAGCTCTGTTGTGGTAGTCTATGACCACAAAATTTAGACGTGCCATACCTTCTAGCTATGAGCGTTCCCCCAGAATCTGATCTACTCAATCCATCTAAATAACATCAAAAAGAAGACAACCCTCTGAGGGGAAAATAAGTGTTCCCAGGCTTTTTTATTCTAACCTGATAAATAGTTTCGACAGAGGACTCTTCTCCAACAATGAGAATTTTGGAGGGAAACCCCACAGATATTCATATCTTCAAAGGAAGATATCTTTAAAAATGCAGCATTCTTCAAAGGGGGAACACCACCCTCAGCTATGAGAAGTTCTTTAAAGTGGGAACCCACCAGCACTTCAAATTCTCTGAGGATGTACTCCCCAAGTGTGTCAGAAACTTGGAAAAGAGAAAACTTTTCCCCCCACCTTTGCACCATAACACTTGGGAAACTGTTTTTAAATCTGCTCCTCTTGAAATCATATTTGCATTCTCTGTACACATTTATAATTATGGAAAGGCCCTACATAACACATGCCTCCTCCTACAAACAACATATTGATTTTAAAAAGACAAATGACATAACAACTAACAAAATTTTCTATTTTAAACTAAAACATTTATTAAGGCGTTATTAGGATTATTTCTACTGTACTGTCAGGGCTATTTTAACATAGTTTCTTTAATTCCATCAGTGATGCCAGTGCCTTTTGTATGCATTATATTGTAGAATATACACTAGAAGGGATATCATGAATGGTCTAAATCCTATTCTGATTGTGTCCATGAATGTGCACTTTAATTATGGATGCTCAAAAGGGTAACTGAGATTTTCAATCATTGTAGGGTATTGTCCCTGTATAGTTTTCTTCTTATTCTCATTTTGGAGTTGGTGGATCATGTTCATATCATATTCTGGGATCACATAGATGCCTATAAGCTCAAAGGTTCCTGCAATGTATAAGAGAATTATCTATCTGTCTCTCTCTCCCTTGCTCCCTGTCCTTTTCCTTCCAAACTGACTTCATTTGAGCATTGTACTGAACTTCATTTCAACATGTGGAACAATATAAACAAACTTAGGTATCTGCTCAGCTCCTTGCTCCCTCTCCTTCCCCCATTCTGTGCATCCAGGAGGCAAAATAATCTGGCAGCTTTTCTTTTCTTTTAAAACTAAATGCTTTTATTTAAATCTTGTGTCATTCAACCAACAACTATGGCTAACATTTACAATAAATCCAAGTATGTTCATTGTAAACTATAACACACACCTCAAGGATTAAGGAGATGGTTTGTTTAAGCAAACCATAGTTAACACTGAGCACAGTTTAGTGTTTCAACAAAATGATAAGATTAATAGAAAGCAGAAGTGAAAGGTTCTTGATTCTTCCTTTTGGTCATGCCAGAGGAAAGGACAATTAAGCTCAGGATTTATCCAGTCTGGTTCATGTTGTTTTCATGTGATAACTAAATGTAACTACTGTAACATTCTTATATGTTTCATGTCCTATGGAACCTAGTTTATCTTCAACACAGGCATGCTTTATAGCCAAACTAAAATGAAAACTTATTTCATGGTAGGAGTATCTACCTCAGGCCCTTAATGTGTTATTCTCATGAGGATTGTATGAAAAGCTCTTGTAGATTATGGCCCAGAACAGACAAGCCAAAATGGAGCATCTTCTGACCACTTTGGAGGTGTGGCATTCAAATGATGTATGCCTCCAACATGGCTGGAAGCCATGCCGAAGTTGCACTCCAGTCTTTTGGACCAAATGAAAAAGGAGCCGGAATAATCTGGCTCCTGGCAACGCAGGTTGGGTCCTGCATCCATGGGCCACTTTGGGAGCTGTCCATGTGGTCAGCGGGGCCCTGACCTGCTTGCAGCTGGAGTGTACTTGGACTGCTCTTTCGCACCCATCTATTCTGGCCCATGCTCTGTTCCTCAGACCAGTCTATGAAAGCTTATGATACAACATATTTCTCATAGTTAATCTCCAATGTACTGATATATTATCCATAATGCTTCTAAACAAGAATGTCATGAAATGTTCCCTTTTCATTTTGTAAGTGTGGAAAAATTTTTGTTGCTTTTGTTGTGAGAAAGATGTTGTATGCTCCCATTGTGGAAAAGTTTGCATGATTTAAATGTGTCGACTGAGCATCCTAATCAGAAAAGTATGTTCCATTTGTATGAAATGAATACCCTTTGATAACTTTTCCAGCTGAACTGAAAAAGCCCATGTTGCATCATTTACTGATTTTAAAACCCTTCATTTAAAAAACAAACAAACCAAACATATGCTGAGTTAGCTTCTGCCAGGCAAGAGTAAATAAACAAACCTTACAGAGTACAGGGATATATATCACTTGATCACAACTGAACACATAAACATCCTACACTGAATATGGTATTTAAAGAGATATGACATTATATGAAAAGATTTTCTGCAAGGTTTGATCTGTAGTGTCTGTTTAGCACATGAAAGACATCACTTAATAGTGCAGTCATTGAGGTATTAGTACCATTTATTCTTAGTGAGGAGCTCCCCCTGAGGGAAGTTAATTATGACCAAGAGGACATCTGCAGGAATCACATTTATGGGAACAGACTCACTGTTTCAAAGCATCAAATCTCTTACCACATATGCTGTTGCATTGCTCTTCTCTAATATTCTGCCTATTTTTGATTGCCTGTGGGCCATCCACATTTTATGGATTCTAGCTAGGACAATTTGTGCTCCTATGAAAAGTATTCTTGAAGACAATTCCTATGAGGCCCCTGCTGAAGCAGTCCACTTTGGAAGTACAAGAAGTACAGCACGGAAGTGCAGGTTTGGATCAGCAGAGGGATGTGCACGAGGAGTCTTAGGAGAAAAAGCTGTAGCTTCTCCAACCAAAATGTGTGGAGCTCTAATAAAGTGTCAGAAGTGGAGGTTGAAGTGCTACTAGCTTCAGAGAATGTCAGCTGTAGATAATGCCACTTTGCAAGGGAAGACTACTTATGAGCAAAGTAATGGTCATCATTCATTCATTCATTCATTCAATCAATTTATATGCCATTTTTCTCCTGGAAAGGAAACCAAAGCAAGGACCTCTTTATGAGCAGGACTTCTGCTTGAGTACCTGTAGTCTACCTACCTTTATAATTGCCTGCAAAAGTGTGTAAATTGAAAGGGTTACAAGTGAAAAAAAAAACACTAAATTTTTGTGGTTGTGGTAGGCATCATGAAAACCTTGTTTGAAAGCACACATCAGTTTTGTCCCTGATCATTGACCTTCCAATTATTTACTGAATTTGTAACACATTTATGAATATATGCAGCCAAAATAGACTCAGTACAGGTAACATCATTATCTGTTGCATTCTACAGTCTTCTTTGTTATCTACCTTGTCATTCCTGCCCAAATTTCTCCTCTTTGTCCTTATATGAGACCACCTTATGGCAATGCTATCATGGCAACCCTTATGGCTACCCTTAGGCAATGCTATCATAGTGGTTTCTGAACCTGAGTATGTGTGACTTGCCCAAGGTCACCCAGTGGGCTTTCATGGCCAAGTAGGGATTTGAACCCTGGTTTCCAGAGTCATAGTCAACACTCAGACCATTATGCCACCATTTTTTTAGCCCCCTTAAATTTTGTTTATAATATTTCTGACCCACTCCCATCACCCTAATATGCCCCCAATCAACATTTTAAAGCAATAGAAAAACATATTAAATCAATTTGGGGGGGTGCCGGTTAAGTAGCATGATATATTGGTTTGAGTGTTGGACTGTGACTCTGGGGATCAGGGTTTGATTCCCTGCTCAAGCATTAAAAAACTATTTTGTGACCTTTGGCAAGTCAGTCTCTCTCAGCCTTGGAGGCTGCAATGGCAAACCCTCTCAGAGGAAACTTGCCAAGAAAACCCAATGATAGGTTTACCTTAAGATCACCATAAGGAAAAAATGACTTGGAGGCACAAAACCACCACCACCACAATAACAACAAGTAGAGTTGATTCAGCCACTCCCCCAAGAAACAAAATCCCCAAAGGGGTACTGGAAGGGAAGCTTCCAGGCAAAGACTCAGTTTAGGGTCACCTCACTACCAGGCATCAAGCAAAACAAAAGATCTACATGCTCACACTTTCCTGAATTCAACCTATTACGGCCCTTGGAAAGCTGTGAATTGGAATTGAAGGGAAGGAGGAATAGAAAAATAGTTTGGCAGTCAAATTGAAAGTGAGGCTTGAACATCTGCTGACAGGTTAGTCAGCTGCTGACTTCACCCATCATCCCCTAGAATGCCAAAACACGGTGTTGCATCCAATAAAGTGTGAGCACGTAGATCTTTGTGACCCTTTTATTCCATCAGAGATACTTGCAGCCTTTATGCTACTTTTCTCCTGCCTGCTTCTCACCTCCACTTTAGCTTTGGGGCACATGCCAAGTGAAAAAAAATAACTGTTTGCAGTACTGGGGCAAGTCAGATGGCAGATGTTTTCCTCATATTCCCCCACTGTCCTGAATTGGTGTAAAGTGTAAAATTTACATCCTCTCATTTCCAGATGTCATGGAAAGCTACCTACTCCACCATGGCATAAATTCAAATGACTACCACATGCATCTGTAGCCAGTCAAGGTTGTAGCTTTTATGTCTCCTAAATGCTATGTATATCTCCATGTGGAACAAGGAGCAGTTTCCTTTTTAAACACAAAAACAACAGCCCAAATTCTAGATGTACTGAACACTCCCTCTACTGTTCCAACCCAGAAGGAAAACAGGATGACTGTACATTTTCAGAACCCTGTCCCAATTATATTTCATTTAATAACACTCAGGTTTTTTTTATTAAAAAAAATGTTGGCAGGAGGAAATGAAATGACACGATTTTATGGGATCATTCATCAAGAACTAATTGAAGCTTTCATACAGTTTAGTGCTGATAAAATGTTGGTAACAATAAACAATAACAAAATTCACCAGAGAAGGATTTGTTTTGCCGTGATGAAAATGGTTCACTTTCATCCTGGGGATTCCTGGTTAAAAAGAGTCTCCAATTTAAAAAGGGATAAGCCCTAGCTCCTCTGCATAATGACAGGATGGAAGCTGTGTCAAATGTATTAGTATTGCTCCAGTGGAGCTATTCTCATTGTAAGCATTCACTATTGTGTGAGACTGAGGGAGGATGCATAGCCACCAATAGGATTTTTTTTGTTGTTGTTTAAAAAAAGTTGGATTAGTTTAGGGAAAAAACAGCTCTTGTGTAGTTTTAACTAAAAAGTAGAGTAAATTATAGCTTTACAATATATAGGCAGTATATTAGCTAATCTCTCATATATTCACTTAAAAGAATCCTCTACTGGTCCTGAGTAAACCCAAATAATTGTAGGATTATTGCTTTCCCCCGGCTCTGACCACCTCCTGCAAACATGATGTGAGTGACACATTATACAACATGCCAAAATAAACATTTATTCCATTTACCTTTTTGAAATATAATGTGAAAAGTATTTTATATGCTTAATCAGTGTGTACCTGATATTGCTCATCTGAGTAAATGAGTAAATTAAAATGTGTTGAAAATAAGCATAGGTAAAAAGAATAAAAATGATAATATATCATTTAAATAATAGGGAGAAAGGTGGGATATAAATCCTTGAAATAATAAATAAATAAATGTACACATTAATTTAAAGAATGAAATGCAGGCTTATATATGTCTGTTCAGAAATAATCCCCATCACGTTACATGCAGCTGACTCCAAGATAAGTGTGCAGAGGTTTGTATCCTCAGTTTAATTTAACATATGAAATACACTCTTAATAAAGAATGTAGTTTGTATTATTTTATGTAGTTTGAAATAACAATGTTTAAGATATTTGTGCAGAAAAACAAATGTACACTTTTTTTTTAAAAAAATAAGAGTTATTATTCATTCAGATCTTGACATTACTGCACACTGGTCTGTAAAGATCACCAATTGTAATTGCTCAGTTTACCTCACTGAAAGGCATGAATACACAGCTGAATGCACTTCTTTTCATAGAATGAAACTTGAATAGCAACTTTGGGTGTTGCTTTTTCTATTTTGTATCTCTCACCTTCCCTCCCTCTTGTGTAAACTGCTCTGAGACTCTCTCTCTCTCTCTCTCTCTCTCTCTCTCTCTCAATCCCCTCTCTCCCATGGACAAGACACAAACAGGATTCTGTCCAGTGTTTATGTGCTCTGTCTATCTATCTATCTATCTATCTATCTATCTATCTATCTATCTATCTATCTATGGTACATAAACACTGGACAGAATCCTGTTTGTGTCTTGTCCATGGGAGAGTTCTCCTATGCAACAGCTGGGCATTTTTTGTCTGGTGTGGAATGTCTGCATTCAATTCAGATTTGTGGAAGAGGAGATGCATGGGTGGTGTCAATGAGTGTACATATAAACACATGTATTTGTGTGTGCAACATTTGCCAAAGGTAATATATCATAACCAATGCACAAATGCATTGCAGAGATTTATCCTATGCAACTCTGACATAGGATCTTGCCTACTGCAACATAAATATGTAATAGTGCTTTTTTATTTGTTCTAGAAATAAACTTCCATAGGCCTATACTTTCCCTTGATCATTTAACCCCAGATCTTCTGTATTGGCATACATTTCATTGAACTTATGCGAAAACATGCATGTGACTGCAGTGTAATTTTATGGAACAACAGAGTGTGCAGGTGGCATGATTCCTGATTTTTTCTAAAAATGGCTGGGCTAAAATGTTGTGTTTAATCATATGCTATGAGTTAAGCATGTACACAAATTCAGATGATTTAATTTTTTCTGCAAAAGAAAATTGGTCAATCATAGAAGAAATCTAAATGAGCTAAAGTCAACATCAGTAATCTATCCACATGGAAGAAGTTGTGAAGATAATAACACACATCTAGGGAATAGAGAAATCCCCAAAACTTCATTGTTCTGTGATCTTCCTCTGCACCGATGGTGGGTAAACTCTGTGGGTTGTAGTACCAGGAGGCAAGGGACAAAGGCAAGGGCCACACAGGTATATATCACTTCCAGGCCACATGATTCTCACCTCTGTTAAATGATAAGGAAAGAAGAACAGGAAATATAAGCCGAGGCGTCCATTTTAAATCTCTTGTCAAATGTGGCATAAAACTACTCGAAAACATATGAATCATATGATGAGAAATGATGTAAGTTGCTGTTTTGTGCCTCTGGACTGCTTTATTTCTCAGCACTTAGATAACTCCATGGTGACCCTAAGGAAAACATTTTGAAAAGCAGTTTTTCAGGACCATGGTCAGCACCAGTGTCAATTTCCCCTCCTTTCTGTTTCAGTTAGCAGCTACAGAAACATTCTTGCTACAAAAATGTATGGTCATGCTCCCCATTCAGTGACAGTATGCCTAAATGCCAGGCATTTAGTGCAGTCAGGATTTACTTTCACGCTGCCCACAAAAACAGTTCCCAGAGGGTAGACATGTTAGTACAATAACATAAACAACATCAAAACATCAAATGAGCATTAAAGATGAAAAGCTTTTATTTAGCAAAGCTTTTGTGGGCTGAAGCCTACTTCTGGCATGTCTGCATCAGCCATTTGCAGGGCTTTCCCCATGTTTTCATGTCACCCCATCCAGATGACACAAGGCCAAAGGTCCAATTCGCCTGTGGATTGTACAAAAGAGAAGGGCAGTCTTACAGTGAATCCAGGCCATCCTTGTGTTAAACCAAATTCAAAAGACTCACCATTTCCTCTGGATCTTCCGCCAAAATCTGGAGCACCGCAGAGTGATGATGGGTGGATGTCTACAGAGTATCTTGTTTAGGCACCTGCTGGTGGTGGTGGAACTCTTGTGAGGCCACAAGGAGGTGTACAACCATGTGACTGACATGGCTGCCTTGTTTCTGGCCTCAGAGGAAGGATTTGCAGTGGTGGCAGCAGATGGCATAGTGGGATGCTGTATTGACAGCCATCTGGCATCACTGGCATACACAGGTAGTGGTGGTGGTGGGAAATTTGGGGAAGCTTCATGCCCAGAATACCCCAGGAGAGCCTGGAGCATTCTGGCCAGTGTAGACTCATCTTTCATCAAATGAATCTGATGAACCACTTTATATTCCATGAAAACTTTTTCCATACAAAATATGTTCATCTTCAATGAGCCACTGAAAGGTGAGGAAACCAACCTGCTGGCAACATGTGACCTCTAGGGCAATTTTGCATCCCTCAGTCCTCATGAAGACCTTCACACACACAATTTGAGTGGTTGAATATTCCCCAAAGATTGCCACTCTAGTAGGCCTCCTGGAATGGCACAGGTCTACCCCGCCTCAATCCTGTGAAAATCAGTCACACACTGTAGAAAGTAATCATATCTGGAAACAGGATCTATCTTCTTTTTCCCATACATTTTGTAACATGTATATTATAAATGTGTATTTTGAGACTGAATTTTAAAAACTGAAAGTTAGGTTAGTCTTCTATTATCCTAAGATGTAGCACATTTGAACCTCAGAGCTTATGCATGTAATCATTATGAAATTACTGAACTTAAATATAATAACTCTTTGACAGTATTCCAGATGGATACAACTTTTTTTCCTGCTGATGCTGATGATGTTCAACTTCCTTGTCTGCAGTGTAATAACAAACATTATAAACCACATATCTACTTAAGTGTATTGAACCTTAGCCAAGACCAAGCAGGTGGTACATAATGCTCTGTCTACACAGTTTTGTGTCTTCTCTCTGCTCTGGCAGCTATGAAATTCTGAGATGGGTCAACACTCGCATTGCCTAATGGTGGGGACCACATGTATGTGTGGCTGAAAAGCTGAATGTAAAATGAGTGCAGTTCTGTGCACACATACGTCGATGTCATAAAGTTCCTTGCTGCCTTGGAGCATGCACAAATAATCATAACTTAAGAGTGATTATGCTGTAAAATTGTTTTAAATAAATTATTATTGTGATAGAACACTTATCTAGATTGGCAGTTCTAACCCTTGGGCTCTTGTCAATCAATTTACCCATTTAGCTTCAAGATCTCTTGCTTTTTTGAAATTTATCAGGGATTTCTCCCTGATCAAAATTGTCAATTTACCCTATTCAGCAAATCCCACTGTCTTAATCAGCCAGTCCTTTTGTGTTGCAATAAATGCTTCCTCCCATCTCCAAGTATAAACAATTATTGCAAAGTCTTTCAATGTGTTTCTGTGATCCATTTGATCATCTAACGTTCCTAATAGAAAAGTCTCATTTTAAAAAAATGTCATCATACATTTTGCGATTTAAGGTCCAATATTTCTGTACTTTGTTGCATGTCTATATTGAGGATATACATTGGTTTTAGATTTTAAGATTGTTCATACAGTGGAAGAAAAAGGTGTATAATTATTTATAGAAAGTATAGAACATAAGGGATTGTAAGCATCATTTTGGGAAGGGGGATGTCAGTAAGGTTTATATTTAATTATTAGATTTGTTGTTATGTTTTGCTTGCAATATGTATGTAGTTTTGGATATATATATTTGTATGTTGTTTTCTTCTGTATGTGTTCAATAAAAAATTACTGTCGGCCTTCAGTATCCATGGGAGATCTGTTCCAGACCTTCCCCCCTCTGTGGATACCAAAATCTGTGGGTGCTCAAGCCTGCATTGTTCCCAATGGCAGCATGTACACGCAGCTGTGCCACCATTAGAGACAGCCCCCATTGTCCTGTGGTGGTGCATTCACATGGCTGCACCGCCATTGGGGACAATGGAACTGAATGATGGTGTGGCCATATGCACCCACCTCCACAGGGTAATGAGGGTTGTCCCTAATGGCAGCACAGCCACGTGCATGCACTGCCATTTGGGACAACATGGGCATGCTGTACATGGATGCTTAGATCAGTGCATGGCAAACCCGTGGATACTGAGAGCTGACTGTACTTTTTTTTAAAAAAAATCCCTCCCTGGCTCTGGTCCTTGGGCCTCAAGTTGATCCCTATTATGGGAAAGTGTCTATGTTGATTAGTGGATCAATGTGGTAAGTGTGACCAGTCTTCTTACCTATTCGTAAGTAGAATAGTCATTCACAGTGATAAGAAATAAAACAAGAAAAGATTTATGATTTAATAGATGAGATAAGCAAGAAATCCCTGTACTCTTTCCCTATTCACAGATTCTAAAACCCTATTCAGATATTTCCTTTGGCTCTGGCTGCATCCACACTGCATAAATAATCCTATTTGATGCCACTTCAAATGCCATGGCTCAGTGCTATGGAATTCTAGGAACTGTACTTTGTTGTGGCACCAGAGCTCTCTGACAGACAAAACTAAATGTCTCACATAAATACAGTTCTCAGAATTCCATGGCATTGAGCCGTGGCAGCTAAAGTGGCCTCAAACTGACACAGCCTTCACTCTATTTCATATTTTCCTTTTTTGACTCTCTAACAAAAAAAACCTCAAGTTTATAACCCCCCCCCCCAATTCTAAAGGTTGTAACTGGCTGGCTCCAACCAGGCTTGACCAGCTTTTCTTTTCACAATTATTCATCTCTGTTTTGTAATATATTATGTTTTATGAGTGCACATTGTCTTTTTCATAATCTGAAGCTGTGAAATAATTCAAGTTTCTTATACCTCTAAGTATCCAGCAACAGACTCATGGTCTTAAGACACAATCCTTGTCTTAAGACACAATTAGCTGAGAAAAGCCCCACTGATTCCAGTGGGACCTTTATGTAAACAGGCATAGGATTGTGGAGCCTCAGAAATGCATGCTCATCACTTTCCTTCTCATTATTTCCTAGATGAATCACAGCTGAGCTCAGCTTACCTGTTTATTCCCTTGAGTTTTTCTGTCTGTGATTTTTGATTTGTGAGGATTCATACATGGCAGTTATGATCATGAAGTGATGGAACAGACATGTGTGAAAAGCTTCCTAGAATGAGGCCTTCCAAATTTGATCAATGCCCTGTTCAGACTAAATATGTCAGTAAGGTATAGGGCCACGCATGCAGACTCTGCCTTCTTTCTTCCAGTGCTCTGGGCCCCGGCACTCAACACACTCAGTGTAAACCTTGCTGTGCCAAGTAGAAAAGCGGAACATGATTTCTACCTTTCCTATCTGGAATTTGGGTAGTGCTCCGATCACAGACAGGGACCTTAATGAAGTGAATAGAATTTCCATTCAGACTTTGCTGCCCTATACATCTGAACTGAAGGGACTGGGTAGATATACATCTCTCTCTGACATTTCTCCAACTGTATCCCAGACTTTTACAGAATGTTATTCTACATCATAGAGCCACAGAGTCATAGAGCTGGTATAGATCCCAAGAGTAAGCTAGATCACCAACCCCGCCAATGCAGGAATCCACAATTAAAGCATATCTTGATCCACAGTTCTTTGTGGAGAGTGTGACCCCATCTAGGACTGGAGGTTGCAACCCTATACCTGGTTTGGGGGCCCCTACTGTAAGTACCTCCATTTTGTCTGGATTCAGCCTGAGTTTGTTTTTCCTCATCCAGCCCATTACTGCTTCAAAACACTGACTTAGGGGAGAAATGCCATCTGTTGTCATAGCTGCTGATCAGGACATGGAGAAATATATTTAGGTGTCATCAGCGTACTGATAACACCCTGCCCCATGTCTGCGAATGATTTCTCCCAGCGGCTTCATATAAATGTTGAATAGCATCGGGGACAGTATGGTGCCTTGTGGGATGCCACATTTAAGCTCCGTTTTCAAGAGCGACTGTCCCTGAGCATCACCCTCTGGAATTTACCCGAGAGGAAGGACCAGAACCACTGGAGTGGATTCCTAACTCTCCAAGGTGTTCCAAGAGGATGTCATGATCTATTGTATCAAAGGCTGCTGAGAGGTCTAGAAGCACCAACAGGGTCACGCTTCCTCTGTCAATGCCTAGACAAAGATAATCAGCCAGAGCAACCATGGCAGTCTCCACCCCATATCCTGCCCTGAAGCTGGTTTGAAATGGGTCTAGATAATCGGTTTCATCCAAGATGACTTGGAGTTGAAGGGCAACAGCCCTCTCAATCACCTTGCTCAAAAATGGAAGATGGGATAAAAGCCTGTAGTTCTTCATATCCAGGGGGTCCTGGGAAGTTTTTTTCAGGAGCGGTCTAACAACTGCCTCTTTTAAGCAAGTTGGAACACAGCCTTCCCTATGGGATGCATTGATGACATCTCTAAGAAATGCCATCAAGGCATCACCCCCCTGGATGGCCAGCGTTTGAAGTACCAGGTGATCCTACACCATTTCTTTATTTATTTCATCCTGTAAACCACCATTAACAACCTAACATTTTGTTTATGTTTATGTTTATTTTCTTCCTATTGAGCAGAATTTTCCCTTGGAAGAAAACAGAAGCAAAGTACATGTTGAGCATTTCCACTTTCTCTGACCTCTATTATCATTTCTCCATCTTCTCCATGCAGTAGACCTACAATACTTGTTTGTTCTTTCTCTTGCAATAAACATAGATTAAACTCCTACACTGCTTTTATTGTTGTTCACTTCAACAAGCCTGAACTCATTCTGAGATTTTGCTCCTCCTGACCTTTTCTCTAAAAGCATTGGTTATTTGATCGTACTTTTCCTTGGTGATTTGTCCCATTCCATTTCTTGTACGTGCCCCTTTTTAATCTCAGCTCATCTGAAAGTTTCTTATGCATCCTGGTTTCTTTAGATGTTCCTACCTTTCTTGAACTGTTTGGGACTGTGCCTTTATGTTTATTTTATAATCCTTATGCATCTGAGGAAGTAGGCTCAAGGCTATGAAAGCTCATGCTACCACCTTCTTTCTTTCAGTTAGTCTCAAAGGGGCTGCAAGACCCCTTTGCATACTTTATAATCCAGCTTCAGAAAGTTGAATCTATTCCCTCTCTTTCTGGAGTGAACATTGGTTCATGGTAGATTCTGACTTCTTCACCAGAATGGATATGACTAATCTCTATGCTTAGTTAGTGTTTTGTAAGTTATTTTAAAAAGTACTTCCACTTTTTAGAATGAACTCCGTTTTTTTTAAAAATGGAATCATTTAAAGAATAAAGGCATCCCACTCTTGTAACTTAATTGGTGGTTTTCAAAACAGTCCTAAATAAACCAAGGTAATAATCATGTTGCATGATTATTAAGAAAGAGCCACATTTGCTACTGAGCCTTGGTTTACATGAGGAGAGCTGACTATTATGATTTTCAGCTTGTTAAAGCTAACTCATAATAGGCTGCACTTTTCTTACTGTTTTTAGTGTGTCAACATGCCTCCCTCCTTTCCTGGCATAAATTTTCTCTTCTGTATAACAATGCAGAATGAGATAATTATTAGACATTTTTTTTTGTTTGCAGTGGATACTTGGAAGGCAGGAAAACATATCTGTGACTCAGAGAGTTGGATTCCATTGTCTCTGTTGGCAATGTAATGTCTGCCCTGCAAAATCAGAGGAAGACTGCAAGAAGTAAGAAAGAACCTCTTAAGTTGAGAGTGGCTCTTCCCAAGTGTACACACACCCATTGGATAGAGACAACAATTCAAGCAGTAATTAAAAGCATGTGGCATCTTTAAACAATCATTTTAACTTCTATGGTTCTTATTAGACATTTCAATTGCTTTTTGTGATGAAGAGCAATTTTTTAGCATTGTATTTATGTCATTTCATTTGCATGGTAAATATATGACCTTTGCATTTTCACCCAAGCATCTGCACAGACAAAGATGGATGTGGATAATATGGCCTTGTAGAATTCTTAAAAACAACAACAACAACAACAACAATAACAACAACAACAATAGATTTATTTACAGCCCGCCCAATCACATGGAATCAGGGCAGGTTACAACAGTTAAAATAGATCAAATTTACAATAAAATTCAAAATTAAACCCATATTCAACCCCCTATCCCAAATCTAAAACAACAATGTAAAAATAATCACAATATATCATAATATAAAAACATTTCAAATACAATTAGCTAAAATTGAGGGGGAACTGGGCAGAGATAAAGAGGTGACAATCATTGATATTCGTATTCATATTCATATTCATATTCAACTTCATATTCAGGGAGAGGAAGCTAAATTGGGAAATTAAAATAGGAAGCATGAATCATGTTTCTATTTGGGTTTTACTTTTCAACAGCAAAAGTATCAATGCTGATTTATTGAAAAAACTAGAATGGGCAGAAAGAGAAATGGAAGAAGAAAGAGCTGTGAAGTATATCATGGAAAAAAGGAATATTTAACAATTTAGTACTACCTATTGTCTGTGAATGTCCTCCCTTTGCACCTATGCATGTCACATTCTCTAGACCACACTAACCATCCTATGAGCCATTTCCCAGTTACTAACTTTGTCTTTTCTCTAGAAAAAGATCTCATTGCCATTACAATAACTGGGAAGGTATCGGCCTTGAAGGCTTTCTACCTTTGGCCTTTAAGCACAAACTGATTTGTTTCATCATTCTTTAGATCTTGTCTTGTCACCCTACTGTCTTAAAACATCAACAGGAGAAAGTTTTGTACACATGTGAGGTGAGGTGAGGAGATAAAGTGTTTATGCCCCAGGTCAGTTCTCTTTAGGACAGTGTGATTTGTTAACTATTACAGGTCAAATCCCGGGAGAAAGACTTTGATACTTATCTGTATTATGTGGATAAGAGCACACAGTATGGAATTCTATACAGTCTTCATGCTTCTCCCCAGCACAGTTTAAAATCAACTCAATAGAGAAGACAACAGATTCTTCAGATTTTAACTCATATCTTATCAACTGGACATCATTCCTGGAATTTGAAAGAGTTATTTTTGGGACATTATTCCCAGAGACTGAAAAAGTTCCACACTGACTTGGGGATTTGGAGAGTTCAGGTGAAGGATCGAATGAGGGACTACAGTGTGCCCACATCATACGTGGGTGCATCATATGTGGCTTTCAGCTTATTCTGAAAGATGCGAGCCAGTAGCGGCAATGGTGCGCACGCCCATAGTGCACATGCTCCGCTGTGTGCATGAGCCCCATTTCCCTTATGCGGGGATGAATCCGGAACAGATCCCTTGTGTAAGGAAAGGGCCCACTGTATATTATACCACAGGTATATATAGCGGTTAAGATTTCTTTTCTCTTTTCTTCTAAAGTAACTCAAAATAACTTTGTATAACTTTTGCAAAATGGGAGAGTAAGAAGAGAGACTGCTAACTTCCACATTAGTGGGGTAGGTGACCAGTTCTATGTTTTAGTCTAAACATTAAAGAAGCTATCCAGTGTGCTCAACCCTATCCTTAAAATAGCTTTGGCACCTTTACAGTTCAGATTGAAACCCAGAATGGGTTCTCTGTTCCATTGACGCTGAAGCCACCGGTCATCCACATTCACTGGGGATAGGGGTACAAGACCACCATGAAAGTGGAAAAACTGCAAATGAAACACCACTTTATTTTTATCTGAGAGAACACTTCTTTAGAATCTCTAGGTCCTCCAGTTTAATTCTTTGGTCAACATTAGCTTGAAGTTGACCATAGAATTATGCAGGAGTACCTACAATGCCA
>NC_056522.1:118155223-118165898 GCF_019175285.1 Sceloporus undulatus | reverse complement strand
AAAACCCAGCCCGCTGGGGAACCTCCCTGTCCTGCCCCCTCCAAGGCCCCGAGGGACTGTGTTTTGCCGCTGTTTGCCGGAGCGGGCTCCTGGGAGAGCATTCTACCTGCGCAGCTGCGCATCCACCCAGGACTCACCGCCAACGGACTCATGGCGGCGCTGCCAGGACCGAGGGAGACCAGGTACACCTGAGGGGGAGCCGGGGAGGGGCGTGTCGGTGGCAGCGGCATGCCATAAAACCCAGCCCGCTGGGGAACCTCCCTGTCCTGCCCCCTCCAAGGCCCCGAGGGACTGTGTTTTGCCGCTGTTTGCCGGAGCGGGCTCCTGGGAGAGCATTCTACCTGCGCAGCTGCGCATCCACCCAGGACTCACCGCCAATGGACTCATGGCTCAACTGCGCAACTGCGCATGGCCGCAGCCCCAGGGGACGGGTAGCAGGTTCCCGTTAGCTGTTTCTGCTTCAGAAGTCTGACTTAGGTAGTAGTCTTACTCTGTTGCAGTTATCATATTGCCATCCAGCTATAGTATGCTTTTTTAGAGTTTTATTTTCTTGAATTATGTATTTTTATGGATTGTTGTATTGTTGTATTGTTGTTTGGTTATCTCTGTATGGAGGGTCGGTTGGGTTTACACTGTATTGTATTTTGCTGTAATATGTTTATTTAATATTGTAATTGCTGTAATTGTATTATTGTATATTGTATACTTTTGCATTGTGATTGTATTGTTCTATATTTTGTACACCGCCCTGATGTTCCGAAGGGCGGTATATAAATAAACCTTTTATTTATTTATTATTATAGAGAAGTGTTTTTTTCTATGATGCTCTAAGTCCTTCAGTGTGAATCTATGGTCAACTTTTAGCAGAATCACACTAGAGGACCTAGAGAGTCCCAGAGAGAACCTATCAATTAAATCCACAAATAATCAAATCTGCAATGTGGAGGACCAACTGTACTTACAAAAAGATTGCAAGCATAGTGTAACCACTTTTTGAGCCTTAAAATGATAACTGTAATTATATTTTAAAGGTAATTTTTTCCAAGCATCTGAGTTGGCCAATATGATATTCTAGACTAAATCGATATCTTCCATGGGGAAAGCCATGTGACAAAAACTTCAGATCTTTTCTACAGCACACATTGTCCCACCTTTACAGGAGCCCTGGTGGTGCAGTGGTTAAATGCTGGTACAGTTGCCACTCACTCACATACCACAAAGTTGTGAGTTCAATCCCAGCCAGAGGCTCAGGGTCAACTCAGCCTTGCATTCTTCTGAGGTGTCTAAAATGAGTACCCAGCTTGTTGGGGGCAATTAGCTTAGATGCTGCTTAGATACTGCCCAGTGCTGTATGAAGTGGCATATAAATAAAGCTGCTATTGCTGTTACTGGTTTCATGTGGAATGGTACCTGAAACCATGTGGAGAATAACCAAAGTAGGTATCCCTCTGTCAATTATTCTCCTCTTTGATGACAACTCAGTTCACCTATCCACTACAGTGGAAAAACAGAGAAGTGTCAATCATCATCTTCATCATCACCATCACCATCATAATTAATACAGAAAAGTTGGCATAACTTTGTAAAGGTGATGGATATTAATACTAGGCATTCCACTCTTTATCTAAGGAAAGGAAGCTTGAGATACTATGGAAGAAGAAGACTCTATCTATGGTCTTTGCATATCATCATTTCCTACATAAAATGTGTGCTAGTGATTTTGTTTGTTTGCTTAAGTTTTGGTTTTTCAGGAATTAATAGAAACACAAGGTGTTTTCTGCTTTAGGAGGCTCATTTGGGAGGCTGTAGAGAGAATGTGAACATGCTGCCTAAATACACTAAAGGCACTACATCTTGTCCGATCTTGGAAGCTATGCAGAGTCAGCCATGCTTAGTACTTGGGCAGGAGAACAACAATGAATAGCAGGTGCTGTAGGCTATCAAATATTCTTTACCTAAGAAAATCCTATGAAATTCACCAGGTCACCATAAGTCAACAGGAGACTTGAAGGTGTGTGTGTGTGTGTGTGTGTGTGTGTGTGTGTGTGTGAACACACACAGAGGGAATGTGGCAATTCTATTGTTTCATGCTTTACAGAAGACATGGAAGGAGCAGTCTCCAATTAATTTTTGCTATCCAGGCTGCTTCCTGCAAGTCTAACCCACCTTGTTGAATGTTTAGTACAAGAATCTAATGATGAAAACTGATGGGTGGGTGCTCAGTTGGTTATTTTGGAGTACATGTTAGTTTACTGCTCACATAAGCTTTAGCTCCCTGCTCTCATTAATTTGCTTTGTAAATTCAAACTAGGTTAAAATTGGTTGTATCAACTGAGCTTCAGTTTGTAGCTTAAGTACCAGCAAGATCCCTCTGCAATGTTAGCAGGGGCCTAATTTTGCTGTAAGACTGGTGGATCGAAGGTGAGAGTTTCCACTTATAGTTAATATTTCATGAGGGCTTCTTAATGATGTCCTTTCTGTATCTGTTTTGTTCTTGCTTTTGCTAGACAAACTTCCATAATCTGTATTTTTGCTTATTTTCTCTCCCCCCAGCAGTATAAAAGCATATATGCTAATAAGGGCCATGAAGCATTTCTCCTTAACAAAATTAGTCCCATAAGTTTATAAGCATACATGTATCTGCCCATAAGTCCTGCATGTTTACAGCAAATAGTACATTTTATGGCAGAATACCTTGATAGAAAAATTAAGATTTAACCTACCCTCTGACAAGAAGGTTGCATTAGCTGCCTTAGCTTTGTTGCTCTCCCACCAGCCCCTAACAGTCTCAGGCTGTTAGCCAACAGGGAAGTATTTGTAGAAACGGATTTCAAGGCTGTACAATCTCACAAATATTCATTAATTTTAAAGAAGATGATCTCATAGAAACTGATGAAGGCAAAAAGTCTAAAGTTTATGCTTCCTTTGGTTTTTTTCCTCTTTCTTCTTTCTCAAAACATGACTTCTTTTCAGTGGATATTGGAAATGTGGGTTGCTGTTTTTGGCACATCCTTCATAAGAAGCAGAATGTTTTTAGCATTCATTTCTTGCCACTAGTTCTCATTCCAGCTCTATTAGGGTGAGAAATATTAAAGAATGCTGGTAGAGCAAATATGATCCAGTCCTTTATTCACTGCAGATTTTGGGTTTTGTCCCTTCTCCAAGTGGTTCATATTAAAAGTCATACATAATTTGGTATTAAAACACAGTAAAAAAACTTCTAAACAAAAGATCGAAACAAGATAAAACTAGTGCACAAGCAAAAACAGAAAACTGAAGCTTTTGTGTTACAGGAAGGGTGATGTCGGAGTGGAATTCTATAGGGAGGGAAAACTGGCAATAGTGTTCAGCCCTCCAAGTCTGTCTCTATAGTTCCAGGTTGTATCACATGCCTCTTCCTATACTGAGGGGAAACAGGAGGATAACAAAGTGAATTACCACACCTGGAAGCCTCTAAAACTGGCTATTCACCTTTTAAACATTTTGCAAACCCCTGTTCTTTTAACACAAATCTCCACATCCCCCTCTAAACTGACCATTTGCTGTTTTATTCCCTCCTCCCCCCCCCCCCCAATTTTCTTGCATTTTGGGGCAAGTGGTGGATTTGGGGAAAGGGCCTGGAACTTCAGAGTTTGTTCATCCAAGCAGAAAAGGAAGGAAGAAAGGAATGGAGAAGAATCACTAAGCAGTATAATGGAAGGGGCTGTATTTCTTGGAGATCAAATCAGCAAATGGGGCAGGGGAGTCTAATGGAGGAGCCAGTCAATTCATGGATGATTATTTATAAAAGCAGAAGGTTGGATCTTTTTCATTCTTCCCATCAGCCATGTTGGCTAGAAGGCTAAGTCTAGATCAAGTGAGGTGAGTGATTACTTAGAAACGGGCTGTTTCAACATGCACAGTCACAACAAGGTTAAATCAATCATATAGTTAGGAGTGGTGGGCAACTTCTAAGTGTCTAAGAGCCATCTCCCAGGCTTCCCCCCCCTTTTTTTTTTTAAAGAAACAGGAACTGTCAGAACAGGCATATTTCAAAACAGATTTCTCTGTTTGCAAATATAACAACTTTTCAAAAATACAACTATACACCCTATAATGTCATCATGTCAATGGATTGCCCATCTTGATTTTAGTATATGAAAAGATTCCCTTTTATGAAAGGTGAATCATTACATCTTGCTATGAAAATAGAACCCACAAAAATGCCTCAGCTCTATCCAGTAGCCCATGGCAAATTATACTTTTGTAAGGCCACATATACCATCGCAACTATATGTACATTGTCTTCATTTACTGTAGATACAGATCAATTTTTAGTTAGTTTCCCCAAGTGCTTACAATGATTAAATCTGTATACTTATATTTATTGAAACCCATTGTAATTATACATGCAAATAGTTTTTGCTGGTGTGGTTTAGAGTAAACGCATATTAAATCAGGGATATTTTAATGAAAACTACCAATTAGTGCCAGATAGAATAACGTGTTTCTTCTGCAATGTAAATGTAACAAAATTTCAAAAAAAAAATGTAACATGCACACATCTCACAATCTTGCATATAGTTCACTTGAACTCTTGACTTCTCATGCAGCAAATAGAGAATTTGGTATCCATTGTTGGCTTCTGATGTGCAAAACAGTGGTGATCTTGAAGGAGATTTTAACAGGGGAAAAGGAGGCTAGAAGCAGAGGTGTGTGCCTCTGAACTCATCTTTAAAGCATTCCTTGATTTATTTTCAGCCACTACTGTTGAACTTCCCTGTTTATTATCTTTTCTTTTTTAAAAAAAATGGTGGAGGGATTTGAAATCCTAGCATGCAGATTCCAGTGTTCATTTGTCCTGTGTTGTGACCTTGTGTAAAGTTCTTCACAAGAAAGTAGCAGCAGTTCAATTCCTTACTATGCATATACAGGCACTGACTGAAAAAAGTAGAAAAGCCTGGAGCTAGTACACAATGTGCCTGGCCAAATGCAGGAAATTTAGACCCATTGCCTATTAATATAACCACCAGTAGGCACCTGCCCTCTTGCCTTTAAATTTTTGTGCCCCAGCACTGAGCAGTGTACCAGCTCTAAGGAGCTACATTTGTTGACATAGTATCTGTTTAATATCCATACAACACAATGGATAGTGCATGTCTTAGACAGCTTACTGTCGAGAAATAAAGAATAGGTGCACTTAATTGCCAGTTTTGTGAGCTGGGAATAAACCTATGAAGTACAGGGTGTAACCAGATGTACACTATAAAGTATAGCATATATGGTATAAGAGATAAGACAGATGTATTAGAATGTGTATATATGTATAGTTATAAACCTAGTGGTACCTGAAGTCTGAGAGAAACACCTACTAGAATGTAAATAAGATAAAGAGACGTGACCTATGATAAACTCCTACCATTGTGAGATGTGAGCAGATGTTACTGAGAATAATTTCCTAGTACATGTGAAAATTGGTAGCAGGCAGCCAAAGGCTTCTAGTATACCATGGTGTTTAGATATGAGACTTATAGTGTACTGTGTATGCCTTATAGTTAAAAAATTCTGTGGGAACCATCAATATCTGTGTTTTGATTGGATAACTGGTAACATGGGTAAGGCAATGGGAAGAATAAAAGGAGTCAAGACAAAACTAGCAAGTTAGACTGCCTTTGGCAGCTCTGCACAATATGAAAAATTCTTTCCCTGATAGCTCATTTGTTTGTGATAGATTGGTAAACTGCCCAAACTGGTAAGAGAGAGAATTTCCCCCCTCTCAGATGCATAACCCTGAACAGCTGAGAATGTATATTCAGATGGATGAATGGCTAAATTATATGGTTTAAAATGGTAATGTCCCTTTGTGTGCTACCTATTACAAATCCTGTCAAACTGTTGCAGAGAAGTAAAAGGTTCTGCCCTTGTAGAAGGGTAACATCCTAATGGCCATATGATGTAATGATGCCTTACAAGCAGTGTAATGTAATGAGATGAAAGCAAGACCCCCAGACATTGAGATGCCTGTGTATCTCCCTAAGGGGAATGTACATGTTTGTATATCTATCAATGCATATAATAAACAGTCTAAAGATATTACCAAACAGCGTGTTCATTTCCCACATAAATTTCCTGAGATTTTGAGACTTAAGAATACTGAAGGGGAACATTGATGTTAACTTTGCCTGTCTGGTTTATCAACTGTCACAAATTGGATGCTTATGCAGCCAAAAAATGACAAAGGAACCCCAGAGAGAATCCAGATTATATGACAATCTCACTGTAAAGAGATGAAGTAGGAGAACCACACCACTTTCAAATGATTGCTATATGCTAATGCACTACACTAGAGAAGGATGGCAGACATCTTTTTGTCCCATTAACGTTCTTAGGAATGATGCTACAACCAGGAATAGTCACCCCCAAATTTGAGTCTTCCCAGTAACAGTCCAAGGCCTCAATCTAATTGTTAGTTTCAAGTAGAGTAGCTCCCCTAAATCAATAGAGATGATAAATCAACACTCTAGTGTTTCAATGGGTGTCCTCAAGTTGTAACTGAACTGACTATTCAATTTAAGTCCAAAATTTCAGCAGTATGTCATACTTGATCTCATACAAGCAATTTGCCAATTATGCCACTGTTATAAAACTAATTCAGAGTAAGGGAAGCAGCAGGGAGGAATAAACTAAACCTTATGAGTATTTATTAACAAACATTTTAATATGTTTTTAAGCATATTAAATAAAATATATTTGTTGTTTACTGGCTGTTAAAGTGGGCAATATCTGTTGACATTTGTTGACTGAACCTTGCCAATACTGCTTACTTTCACTTTCTGGATATGTCTTGTTATCACTTAATCTCACTTTTCAGAATGTGGGTATATAACATGTGGTGCTATCTGTGCCCACTTCATGCAGCTGTTGAAGGAAATTTTGTCTGGGCAAAGTCATGTCACAATAACAACAGTAGATCTGTATTTCTCAGATTTCCCAGGTATTCAATTCTGTAGCCATAACTGCATCTTATGACAGGAAAATTCACAAGTTATGTTTTATGAAAATGTACTTTTGTTTGCCTGCCATGAAGTCAAATACAATGAGAGAAGGAGCAGCAGACAATTCCTATTCTGTGTACATGTTTGAGTTTTAAAAACAGTAGCCATTTATTTAGAAACCTCTGGACATATTAAATATAAAAGCTGTTTACACATGATAAAATAATTGCATCCATAAAATGCTAATAACTAAATAAGCCCAGCAAAAACAACAATATTTATTCTAATAAATTCAGAGTAGGTAAGAATGGAGGGAGAAATGGTGCCCCATAGCTGCATAATCCATAATTGTCACTAAGAGCACAGGATCTGTAGATGGAAAAAAGAAAGAAAAGCTGACAGAACAATAAAAGATGATACACATCATTGTACCAGTAGAACTCCACACACACAATGGCAATTCCCTTTCTTTGTCTCCTTATTTTCAAGCGCCATGCTCCACACTCTCTGTTCCTGCATTCTCTCTAGCCTCTGGAGCAGATTTGGAGGTGTGGGACATGTGTTGCTGATGGGAAGTGGACTCCATTTTGCCTGTGGATGATGCTTTGCTAATGGGCAGACACTGTTGGCTGAAATCTGAAATCTACCTCAATCTGGAAGTTCTTCTCCAAGGAACTTCCAGCTCAGATCTGGTCTCTTCACCAGCAACCCAGTGTTCCCAACCTATGAAACATCCCATTCTCTATATACTATAAATTCTATAAAGAAAACCATCATATTTTTTCTTGTGTTTAAAACATGAAGTTTTTAAAGAGAGGGGGAACTTTGCTGCACTTACAGAAGATGTCTGTTATTGCCTTGGAATCCCCAGCTCTCCCACTCCATAAAAATATCAGTTTATTAGGTAGCCCACAAAGCTCTGTTGCAGGTTTGTTGTTGTTGAGAACCTTCAAGTTGTTTCTGACTTACAATGACCCTAAAGCGAACCTATCATGGGGTTTTCTTGGATAGATCTGTTCAGAGGGGGAGTGTCTTTGCTCTCCTTTGAGACTGAGAGTGTGTGACCTGCCCAAAGTCATCCAGTGGGTTTCCATGGCCAAGTGAGGCCAGGTGGGGATTCAAACCCTAGTCTCCCAGTTTCTTAGACCAGCACTCAAAACACTACAGCATGCTGGTCATTCTTAAATTGTATTTATTTGTTAAAACTTTATCTCACCTTTCTACTAAAAAAAATAGCTGTCAAGACTAACAAACATCATTTAAAAATTAATGAAAGGTTAAGGACTGATCAAAAATAGATCAGAAAATAAAACCATTAAAGTCATCACAATAACATAAAGGCAACATATATCTTGGGGTGGGAAAGGAATTGGTCATCATTTGAGGTCTTTCAGTATCAAGCCAGCAGAAAGTCAACACTCACCACCAGTTAGCAGATAAGATGCCACATTTTGCTCCAACTGAAGCTCCCCAGCAATTTTCATATAGGTTCATGTAGAGCACATTGCAATTGTGTAAATGCAATGTAGGGTGTAGTCACTTTGCAGATTTAAAGGAATTAGGAAGAAAAAGCTGCTTTAATTCTTCACTGTGGCTACACCCATGATTTAGGCCCACATGACTCATGCCAAGCTATGTATGTCCCAGGAAAAGTCATAGCTTTTGAACTAAGCAGAGCTTTACAAAAATACTTGTCACTCCTGGCACCTCAGGGACAAAGGAGAGTCAAGGAGCACTCCCATGTCAAGAACCTGACTTTTTAGGGAGAGGTTTGACCTCTTTCAATATATTCTGGGGCTTGTCAAGTTTTGACTAATCTGTGCAAAATGCTACTTAAAATCTGGGTGAGGGGATCAATCGGAAGAAGAATCAATACTTTAATCAGCAACTTAGCAAAAGTATATCTTGAAGTGAGGGAAAAATAACACTACTGAAAAGTGCTATCAACAAGGCTTCCTGCTCCCAAAAGATGTGCTATTGAAGATTAAGTTGAACTAACCCTAAATTTGGTCAAAAGGCTGGAGACAATGCTTTCTTACAATTGGAACTCCCAGATGTTTTATCTATCCATGGCATCTCTTTCCCTTCTCCCCAGTCCCAAACAAAAGGAGATGAGATGTGAAATGCCTAATATGTAATCAGCCTTTAGGAAACCCTTTATGCATTTCATTTTCACTCATGTATATAATTTCTACATGCTTAGTCCCCTGTGTTTTGTTTGAGGGTTGCCTTATCTATTGTGAGCCAATAATGCATTGAAAGATTCCTCATGATGATGTGTGCACTGGCATATTATCTTGTTGAACTATTCAATTAAATATGATAATGTTGAGCATATTGACATAGTTAAACACTCAGGTGAATGAGCAATTCACTGTGAAGTGTAGAAATATTTAACGTCATCTGCATGCCTCTGAGATATCTATTTTTTAAACAACACTTCAGGGTTCAGGAAGAGATTTTCTTTTTGCTTGCAAACAGAAAGCAGCACCACTCAGAATACAACTCCCATAGTTGAAAATTTACTAAAATACAAATCCTACTAAAGTGAAGCCTACTTGTCGATGCTGGTGGTAGCTTTGAAGTCAGTTGCTCTCACTAGCAAATTATAGTAGATGGCCTCAATCCGTATCCCCTCTGTTTTGCATAAATGTCCACATGTAGACCTATGCTACACTGAGCATATATTCTCCCTAAACCTGCTCTGCATGGGCATTCCATGCTTCATTCCATATCCTCATAGCCAGAAATGAAATGATCATAGCAATGTTGAAGTGTGCCAGTCTTCCAAGGGTCTCAGTGCTGATGTCATCATTTTGTATCTGGCTATGGGTACCCAAATGTTTCTCTGAGCCTGGCAGCTCACCATGAAGCATGGAATGGTTTTGTGGGGCAGTTACAGGAGTTTTTATGTAAGCTGGAGTGGTGGCACTGCACAGGGAGGGAGGGAATACTAACCTCTGCAGAACAACAACAAAAACAACAACAACAGCAACCACAACAAAAGGCCATCCATATACATAAGGGAAATATTTATGTACAAATGACGTAACAGAATTCTTCCCAGAGTGCATGGATATTGCACAAAGAAGTGGCCATTAATTCCTGCCTTGTCTTCCTAGCTTTAAATGACATTTCATTAGCTCCTATGTAAGGAAGCGGGGTAAGTAACAAAAGCTAAAATCCTATTGGGAAACTACATTGGCAGATGTGGTAGCAACATGGCAGCAGCAGGAAGACAAAGGACCTGGGCATAACAGTGGTGACAGAGGGTGAAATTGTTGCTGTTATCATTAGGAAGAAAAAGCTGCCAGCTCCAAGAAGCATAGTTATCCAGTGCTTGGCACTGGGTGAGGGAACAGCCCTTAGTATCAAAGGTTTTTGGAAGGATGGCTTGGACACTTGCCTATGTCACTGGACATATGATTGTCCAAGTCAGCTTGCCCAAAGTGGCTAGGGAGTGACTCATCCAATTGCCAGATGGTAAAAAGAAAGTTATATCACAAAAGGAGTGAAGAAGCTGCCAGTTAATTTCAAATAACAATACAATGTAACTATGAGGCTGTAGAGACTGCTCCTGAGGGGTGGCCTGCAGCCACCCCTTTTTGGAGTGCAACAACTGCATGCCACAGCCCTGATCTGGGCTTTCCATGGAGCAAAAAGGAGCCACAAAAAGCGTTAAAAACATGAAAAGTCTTCTA
>NC_056522.1:118142959-118145223 GCF_019175285.1 Sceloporus undulatus | reverse complement strand
AAGTAGTCTTCATCAAGATGATGACAAAGACAGCTAATTCTTAGCAACATACAGAGCCATGTTAGTTATAAATGCAAATATTCTGAGTCACTTCAGAGACAAATCAAAAGATTGTTCACCTTTCCTGTTTTGAATCACTTCCTCTCTGGGACGAACACAACAAACAATGCTGGCCAATGCTCATTTGCAATACAGTCAAAACAAATTAAGAGCAACATCGATGGAAATCTACTTTGATAGAAAACAGTACTTTTGCTCTTGTGTTTCTCTCCTCTCCCCTCTCAGTCTCCCCTCCCCCATTGCCATTCTTCAGTCTTAGCTCTTGGATAGCTAGATGCAAAATGAGACTGACATGCTGGATACATGGATATCAAGGCTGTGGTTTCCCTAGCAACAGTAACCACATAAAAAGGTCTTAGAACTTTCTCCATTTCTCATGAGACACTTCACTTATTCACATAAGATGGTGAATGAATATGATTGGCTCAGCAGAAGCAGGACTAATAGAAAAGAGTTATTGAGATACTTTTTGCTGATATTTAACAATCAAAGGCAAAAAAATCAATCTCACATTTAACATGTTCCTGAACACCCATAGACCCCAATTCAGGATCTCATACTGCAGTCGGGATTTTAATCTAGTACAGGAAATGATATGAAGGGTCCAGGGATTATCCAGAATGTTTGGGCAGAACTTCAAATAAGTAATAGCTGTTTTAAAATTAATGGTGTGGTTGCACAGGATAAAGAAGTTTAACGACTAACTGAATTTGATACCACAGCATGTTGTGTTGCAGTAGAGCCTTGCTCTTTTTCTTTCTTTCTTTCTTTTTTTTTTGGTGACTGATAAAGTTAGAGAACTAGAGGTGCAAAATTTTAAGTGTATTCCCTAGCCAAAATAACTTGTGCAGATGCTGATTTGTTGTCCATTGAGAAAACGTGCCCAGTTCAGCTCTACTTCACATCCCATGGACTATGACTGGAAATCACTAAATGTTGTTATATATTTTTTTCTTGGTTGTTATTTTTAGGTGTAGTTTCTCCTGTGCCTGCCCCCATTTCTGTGCTTTGTTCCTTACATTTTTTGTTCTGTTTTGTAGACAAAATGGAGCTATTAATGACTTTTTTAAAGTACTTGTTAGAACGGGTGAAATTTTCTGGGACTGTTGTCCCTTTTGAGGTTTCTGCCAGGTTCCAGAAGACTAGGTATGGGGCAGGGGGTGTTCCAGGGCAGTCCTTATAGTCTGAGACTTTCTAAAATTGTTATGGACATTTTTTTTTTGTGAAAGTGAAACCCAGGATAAAATTAAGAATTCTTGTTCTTAACAAACTTTAAAAAAATCTACAAAATTTCAGAACATCAGCGGCAGTGTGTTTTATTGAAAGTGAATGATGAGAAGTTGATCTACTTTCCTGTCCTAGGAATAGACAGAGCATTCATAAATATTCAAAAAATGATCAAAAGCATGAGGAATCCTGGACAGATGAGAGTCTTTACATTTCAGTACTTAGCACAAATATTATTTTCTGTTCAAAAACAGCAGTTTCCTGTGCAGAAAATGATTTAATTGAGGACTTACTCTATACAAAATTTGTACATGATTTATTTGCGCAGAAGACAGCTTTTTTCAATAGAGAAAATAATATTTATTTTTTAAAATAAAATGTAAATTTTGCACAGAATAAATCCCATGTTCTTTTGAAAATTTTCTCACAACTTGATCAAAACTATTTAAACAAAAAACAAACAAACAAAAACCTTGTTGCTTCCTTCAGGAAGAAAATTAGTGAAGGATTACAAGCCAATTTATCCCCCTTCATAGGATTTCTGGCAATAGCTATGAAAATGGCATGCAATGTGGTAGTAGTTCCTAGGTAAGAAACCTACTTCAGGAGAATAGATGTGGGAGCCAGGGAGTTATGAAGAATGAAAATAAATGTCAGACATTTGTTTTGTTTTCTTTTCATTTGGCACCAAAGTCACTTAAATTGGAATAGGAAAGGATGAATAATGGATACGGAACAATGACAAAGGGAGAAGGACTTGGACAACCAGCATTTTCAAAGCCTTCTTGAAGCTCAACACAACTTTGAAAGACTTGGAACTTTCCCAGATCTGGAACTTAGTCCAGCATTAGAAAGAAAGCCACACCTCATGGTCAAGTTGAATTAAAGTCAAACTAGTATCTTCTGTTTAACAGCAGAATACTGTCAGCTGGATAATAATATTCAGGTATAAGAATGAATGTTTCCACTGAACTATA
>NC_056522.1:118095459-118137959 GCF_019175285.1 Sceloporus undulatus | reverse complement strand
CTTGTATAGTTATCCAAATTCATTTGAATAGGTATGCATGTTGAATCTTGGGAGATGGAGTACCATTGCAGTTGAGTAGCACATTGTTCTTGAGAAGCGTGCTCTGTTTCACAACAGAGGTTCATGCACATGTCATCTTGCAGGATTGGCCTCTCATTAGGTGGATTGAAGCAGGTATCTCAAAATGAATGACAAAAAATGGTGCTCCCCTTCACACTACCAGGAGAGCTCCTAATGTCATGGTTGCTCTAGAAAGCATTGCTCTTTGGAGCTGGTCTAACTCAATGAGAGATGGGCCAGGCTGGCTCTGTGGAAGGTAGCACTGTTTTGGCACTTGTGGAGAGGGCAGATTGTGGTCATGAAGGTAATAGATAGAAGAAACAAATTGGACAGAGAGGGATGAGTAATCAGCATGGTAGAAGGAGGAGAATGGGAGGAAGGAAGCAATAAAGAAGAAGGGATGGAAGTTAGTGGGTGAGTGAAGTGGGAATGAAGGAGAAGCACCAATTGTTTGAATGTGGGGATGTATGAATAGTGGTACTTTCTCACCCATCTCATGTAACAGGAAAGCTCAGGCTGCCACTATCATCTTAATGTTTGCAGAAAATGTTAAGGGGAAATATGGGAAAGGTGGAAAAATAAATAGGGGAACTCTTAACTGCAACAACAGCATCTCTCTTGATATAAAACTGATGCAGTACATGTTTTCTCAAACACAGATATGCAAGTCTCACACAGTTTTCATTGTCAAAAAATTTGAGAAAAAAACCCATTTTATGGACCCATCTCAGTTAGCTGGCTGAATGTATATAGGTGCTCTCTGCTTGTGACCATTCCTCTGTCTGGCAGCAATCCTCCAGGGTCCCAGGCATGACTTTCTTTGTTATCTTGGGTTCTGTGCTGCAAGAAAGGCAGTACATAAATGAAATAATAATGAAAATTATCTGATCATTTCCCTAGAGATAATAGGAACTGAACCAGCCACCTTCTATATGGCAAGCATCTATTTTGTGGCTGCAGTTGTTGGTGAAGAAACAATGCCTGGCAGGTGGACATTTTGGGCATTTCTAAGTAGGAATAGAGAATAAGTTTACCTGAAACCTTGAAGAGTTGCTGCCAGTAGTACTGGCAATACTAGGCTAGGTAAATAGTCTGATTCCAATATACACCAACTTCCTCTGTTTCTAATATATACATGAAATTAATGTAAGCAGAGCAAATGAAGTTTGTGTCAGACCCAGATGACAGGTAGAAACTCATTAGGACAAAACTATATGTTACATTTTCTGCATAGCTCTGGCTTTGGATGCAAAAGGAGTTTGGGGATGGGGAGTGCTGGTGTTTGGTGGGTTTTAACCTATTGTGCCTTTTGGGAGCCTTCCTCTGCCATCTACTTTGCTAAAAGCAAAGCCACTGAGTGACATGAATGGATCCTTTCTAGTGTTGTGCATTGTAAACATTGGGCTCTCTTAACTTGGATCAGGATTACAATGTGGGGGAGGAAGTGTTAAACCCTGAACTTCATGCTATAACTCTAGGTTAGAATTCTTCAGAAAAATGTGCTTTTTAGTCTTCACATGCATTGGAGTTCTTCCATAGGTTCTCATCTGTTCATTTAGGAGCAGCCCATCTTTCTAATATTCTATAAAGTCATCATGTTGCTCCTCTTCCAAGGCTGAAAGAACATTAGGACAGAAAAGTTCTTGCTGATTAAGCTCCAGGAAAGATGCTTGCCAGATTGCATGTTTATTTATGTTGTTATGTTGCTGAGAGTGCTCAGCACACTTACATCTTTGACTTTATTAAGCCTGTAATGGGATGTTTAAAACACAGAGTATTATTCTTCATTTGGTAATTGGAAGTCATTAATGTGTATGTAATTTCGATAATTTAACTTCAATTGGATGACTCATTTTGTGATTAGTTTAGCTTTTCAGAAATGTATGTGATTATGACCTGAAAGGCAAATTAATAGCAGGATTATGGTCTTATAGATCATACAATTCATTACACTCAAACTAATCAATATCTGGCACCAGCTACTACACCTCCAGTGTATATGTTTCATTCATTTAGATAGGCAAATCTATATTTTTGTTACATTGCTGTGTGACATATATCACAATGTTGTGGGTTAAAGGCCTTTAAAATACAGCACATACTATCTTCTCTACAAAAATGCAACATTTTAAAAGCATCTTCCAATAATCACAGATCATAATACCTGTATTTTGCACCTCACTAGTACCAGCAATTTCATATATGTTCCTTAATATTGTCTCATGTTTACTAGAGGTTGGGATAGTATAGTGGGAAGGATGTTGAGTGTGTGTGTGTGTTTTGGGGGGGGGGTGCTGCATGTGGGAGACCTTGGATAGACTCCCGTAATGTAAAAATGCCCTTCAAGATGGCTCCAAAATTACAATTTGTATGGAATGCAGTTTCCGGAGAGGGATTTGTCAATAGAAAGACATCTTATCAGTGCTGAGAGAACAGTAGTCTGTCAGTGCCATTTAAGCATATTTCATGGTACTAATCTTTACTTACCTAAACCCATGCAAAGTACAGTGGGGAATTTGTGGCTCTCCAAGTCCACAGTTGTCCTCAAACCTATGGTAAGGGTTTGTGGGAGTTTAACAGTAGGGCCAAACATTCTGTACCCGTTCTTCAAGGTATGAAAGACTCCATCCATCTACCCATGATCTGTCTCTCAATGCCCTTTCAGTTTATTCATTGTTTGAGATGGTTTTTTTGTGAGGCAGGGCTAGCTTGTCCATATAGGCGAGCTAGGCAGCTGCCTAGGGCAGCAACATTTAGGGGTGGCGGCGTGGCAAGGAGGCCAGAGAGAGAGAGTGTGTAAATAAAAAACTTTCCATTTAATTTCCATGGCCAAATTTCCAGGGACTTTCTGGGGAATTCAACCTTCCCGTTCAATCCCATCCTGGGCTGCTAGGCCCATGGTCTGTCCTGGCGAAGTTAATTGGAAGCCAGGCCTTCCCCATCCCTCTCAGTTCCCATACTGCCTTGCGGGTTGCGGCTGTGGACCCCCACCCCCTGTCCCGGAAGTCCTGTCCCCTTCCCCAACAGGTGTGGGTTGTGGTGGCGCACATAGTGCGAGATTTAATTTTTTCAGGAGGAGGAGAGAGGCTGGAAAAGGACTTGGAGGCAGCCAAGAACAACCACAAGAAGCGCCTCCTCCTCCTCCACCTGCTTTGGGCCATGGAAGGCATGGGAGGTGCTGGGGAGGAGGGGAGCCCAGGCAAAATGGCATCTGCCTCCCTCCATGAAGCCAAGGGAGCCTTGAGAGCTGAGCTGAAGCACTGCCTGAGGGCCCTTAGCCCAGCCAAAAAGGGCAGGCAGTCAGGGCTGCTGGCAGGCCAGGTCAGTCCTCCTTTTCCAGGACACATCCTCCTCCTCAATCCCAGCCTTCCCTCCAAGAGCAATTCCCAAATGGAGGTCCAGGACACACTGCAGAAATAAATCCATTTTGAGATCCCCTTTAACTGCCCTGGCTCAACTCTGGGGAATCCTGGGAACTGTAGTTTTGGGAGACATTGAGCCTTCTCTGTCAGAGGTAGCTCTGGGGCTACAAGAAACTACAGTTCCCAGGAACTACAATTCTGCGGATGGTAGTTTGTTGTTCTCAGTGTTATTTTTGCTGCTGCTGCTGCTGCTGCTGCTGATGGTGTTGTTCATTTCTTTATACGAACCAGGGCAGTTAAAGTGGTCTCCAACTGGATTATTTCTGCAGTATGTTTTGGACCTAAGAACCCTAATAAGTATATATACACACACGTATAATAAGTATATACACACACATATACATATACTCTCTGTGTGTGTGTGTGTGTGTGTGTGTGTGTGTGTGTGTGTGTATACATATATACACATACTATACACACACACACACACAGTCCTAGCAGCAAGGATTTCAGACTCCTATAGCACATAAAGCCAAGGTCTAAAACACACTGCAGAAACAATCCAGTTTGAGACTGCTTCAACTGCCTTCAGTGCTAGGGAGTTCTGGGATTTGTAGTTTATTCTGGCACCAGAACTCTATGTCGGAGAAGGCTCAATGTCTCACAGCACTACAGTTCCCAGAATTCCCCAGCACTGAGCCAGGGCAGTTAAAGCAGTTTCAAACTGGATTCTTTCTGCAGTGCACTTTGGACCTTGGCTGCCTTCTCATATTGTGGCTGTTGCTCTTGTGTGCCTCCAAGTTATTTCCAACTTATGGTGACCTCATCCTGGGGGTTTTTTGGCAAGATTTCTTCAGAGGGGGATTGTTCTTGCCATCCTCTGAGGCTGAGAGAGTGTGACTTGACCAAGGTCACCTAGTGGGTTTGCCTGGCTCAGCCAGGATTCGAACCCTGGTCTCAGAGAATTCTCCAATGCTCAGAATGCTCCAAGGCTTCCTTGCATGTGCTGTTGTTTTTCTCTCTCTTTTTCTGTCCCCAATGAATTAGTAGCTGTGAATTTGGTTCTTGGAGTCATGCTGATATGCATGTCAAAATGTCCTCTATTTTGAGCATGACTGAGAAATATGAATTTATATTGCTTTTTATTAATGTTTTTCGCTTTTAGTTGGTCGTGTCCTCCATTTCCCTCGAATGTCCTATAATTTGTCCTACATCATGTCCTTTTTCCTACACTTTGAGGGACTATGGGGGGGGGTGCCAAAATATTTCTTGCCTAGGGTGGCCAAATACCTAGAGCTGGCCCTGTTGTGAGGCAAAAATTATAATATATCATGTAATAGCAAGATACATTACAAATTTGGTTGTGATGGAAAATGATTTTTTATACAACTACCTTTCATATATTCAGGCCCTTTAATAAAGGGTTTTGATGTGACCATTCCTGCAGTTTCAAAAATATATGCCATTCGCTATGCAGGGCTGCCATTTGGTAGAAGCAAGAGCAAAGTGCTGAGCAGGGCTAAGCTGATCTTGTCAAGATTGCCATAAAGCTAGTCTTATATTAAGTAATGTGAAGGATGTAAATTGTGTTGAGTTTAAGAAGTCCTGTGGTATTGACAGAAAATGTCAAATCATAATGATAAAGATGATTATAATGTCCGTTTAAATAAGTTTTAAAACCCCAATTATGTAGAATTTGCAATTTAATATTATTTTATGTTGCTGTTGTTGTTGTTGTTGTTGATCATCATAATTACCACCACCACCATAAATTTAACACTGGCATTACCTGATGTGGCCACATCAGGTGACATGCCAGAAGACAGGTGGCACCTGGTTGCTCCCCTACCTCAGTGTCGTCACCTTGGAATCTTCATGAAAAGATTGAGAATACCTGCATGGAAGGGGGTTGGATTGGATGGCCCTTGTGGTCTCTTCCAACTCTATGATTCTATGATCACGAGGAGACAGATACAGTGGCACTGATGGAGCTGAGCACCCCCCCCCCCACACACACACCTTAGTGTTGTCACCTCAGCATGGTGCGTGCAGCAAGGGAGAATGCCCAGCTTCTTCTCTTCCACGTGCTGTTCTACATATGAATAGAATGGTACACAGCAGGAAGCAGGAAGGTGGGGTTGGGTACACTCTCTCCCTGTTGCGCACTGCTCTACCCACAAATAGAACAGCATGAGGCAGTAATGGAGTGTGCTTGACCCATACTTCCCTGTGGTGTGCTATTCTACTCACATGTAGAGCGGCACATGGTTGGAAGGTGGGTGGTGCCCTTTTGGCCCTGCCCCCAAAAGCCCACCTGGAAACCCCCACCCTGCACCAGGCAACAAGCTGGATGGTGATGCCACTGCCTTTCAAGGTCTTCCATAAACAGAAAGTCCAAGCTTTAACTAAACTTCAATCAGTATAAATCAACATAGTATGAGGATGTCGAATATTTGAGATTGCTGCTGCTGTAATCCTACCTAGTATCACCAAGATTTTCAATATATAATAAATGTACTTTATTTCTCTTAAGTCTGGTTGCTATTACCTAAATTTAGTAAAATTAACATGTCTTGATTTCATTTGATGGATGGGGATCATTAATAGCCAACAGGAATGATGTTGGTTTACCACAGAAAAGGAGATTAAACATGAACCAAAATAATATCTTTTATTAAGGATGAATATGAGATTAAACTGAACATACTAAAATAATATACTGTTGTAAGGAAAATAGTATGAAGTCAGATCATGCCAGGTCTTAGGAACATACAATAACATTCAGAATCCACAAAACAGCAATACAGTGCGCCCTTTGTTTACGTAGGGGATCCGTTCCAGACTTCCCCGCGTAAAACAAATAACATATATGCTCCATTTAAATGAATGGGGTTTGTGCATGTGGCGGTGTGGCAGTGTACATGCGCCATGGGCCACACCCCATTCATCCCTATGGGACGCACCACCCCTTCCTCCCTGCGTGGCTTTCAGCATATGCTTAAAGCTGTGTAAAGCACTCCTGCGTATGACGCATACACGCTGTAGGCTTTATAATCTCTGGGAAGATTATAATATATGGTGGCCTAACTGAAAACAGAAGTACTAAAGTGAGGGACAGCCCTGAGGGGGTGGCTTGGAGCTGCCCCTGTTACAGCCAGATTAGGGTCACAGCAACCGCACACCAAGGCCCTGATCTGGCCTTTGCAGGGTGCAAAAAAGAGCTGCAAAAAGCAGCTCCTTTTCGCCCCCTGCAAAGGATGTGATAGCCACGTTGCTGGGTCTTGGTGGTGCTCCTTCAGTGCTGCATTATCTGTATGTAGAGCTGGAGAAGCGGCATGATGCTGCGTGAGATGTGGTGTGGTGCACAGCATCATGTCACCCTGTGGACAGAGCAAGGGTATGCATTGTGCAGACGCTATGCCCTGACTCTGCCCCAAGCCGGCCCAAACTGGTTTTATTTCAGTTTCTCCATGACAATTTAGCCATCAAAAAGTAAACTGCACAGCCCCTGAATATCACTGGGGATTATCACATGGACAAAAAGAACGGGAGAGAAGAAGGATGCTCCCTTCCTTTTTGCGCGATTGTGCAAAGATTATCACATGACATCCTGCGATATCCCACTCATCCTGTCCCTGGTTCCCAGAGTAGTTTGCAAGGATTATATGCATTTCACAAACTACTGTGAGATTAGAAAAAGCCCCCAAAACCTTATGGATGAATTATCCATGCCTATGCAGTTGTATTTCTCTGCTAATCTGTCGACATGCACAGGTTGCTCCTCTCTGCCTGGTTATTTGGCCCTTGTTACTCTAATCCATCCTTTAGATAACTTGACTGCTGAAGGAAGAATTAATTATGTAAAAAAGTGGGGTGTTGGATGCACCCAGTTTTTCTTTACATGCATTTCCTCATCCATTAACTTTTTTTTCCTTTGGATTTTGGTGGAATAGAACCTTTGGTTTTAGAGCTGTGGAAAACACACAGCCCTGACTTGTTTCATTCAAATTCATTGGCTTTATGGAGATTACTATACAGATCCCCCCCACCCCCCCGAGTTCTGATATCTCTCAGTACTACACAGAAATGAATAAGCTGAAAAGTCAGGTGTCCCCTCTTTTTTTAAAAAAGGGGAAAAAAGATGCAGCATGGGGATTGTGTGTATTTGTGTGTGATGTACAAATGCTTTATTGTTGCTGTTAATTCATTTAATCCTATAACCTTGAAGAAGAATTCTAAAATCTACAGTCAGAGAATTATTTTATTAAGACCAGCAAATTTGCAGGCAAGCTTTAGGGATCTGCAGATCTCTTTTTCAAGCAAAATCTCTCTCTCTGTGTTTGTATTATAAGAGATTTGATCTAGACATCATGATGCCTGCATGTTCTTAAAATGGAATAAAGAAAATGTGCAGATTTAAATGGGCTAGAACCTGCTAGTTGTCATGTAGATTTCAGGATTTATGTAAGATCACTGGGACAAACAAATGATAACTGATTGTACCAATAAAAATAAAATAAAAATTAATTAATTGTTTAGATGTGCAAACAGAGCAATTGTAATTTCCATTCTCCAGATAAAACCCCCCAAGATCAGATTGTGACTTGTCCAAAGTCACAAAATGAACCCATGATGAAATCTAGTTTTGATCTTTCAGTTATCAGTCTGGGAGTACTTGATACTACTCATATCCTCAATGAAGCACACATGAATTAAGCAGTGGTAATATTCAATCATTTAATCTGGGCAGAGTACCTTATTCTGGCATTCAAGGAACAACAGTGGCAATTCAGCACTCTTTTTCATGTGAAAAATCAAGATGTTTTTGTTGTTGTTGTTGAAAGAGTATTGAAACATTACTTGAATGGTAGTGTGAGTCTTTCCAGAAGGGAAAGAGGGGGTTAGGATTGTTGTTGAACTGGAGTTTGTACAAAGAGATGTTCAGAAGACTCTCCAAGGAAGAAGCATGTAAATATGGGCTAAACATGAGGAGAGGCCAAACTAGGGATGGGAAGAATACTGACAATATTTGAAAAACATGTTTCATGAATGGTGAGAAACCTCGATGAGAAAAATCCTGGCAGTACAAGAATTTTAGCAATTTAGAACTTATTCTCCTGAAAATTCACATGTGGTTTCTGTGCTGTGTTGTATTTCTGAGCTGTTTTCTGCAGAGAAAATGTTATCGTCTGTGCAAATTTTGTGCAGAATAAGTCCCAAATGGTGAATAGTCTTCACATACTGCAGAGTTTTTAAAGACTTTCAAACAGCAAAAAGAAATTGCTAAAAATTACTCAATGCTTTCTTTAAGAAAAAGGTAGTAGAGTATTACATCCCTATCGATTACTTATTTCTCCATTTTGGCTCCATCTGAATGAAGAGAAAAGAGAATGATCTCAGAATGCAGAGTGGCCACCAACAAGGAATTCAAAGGGATACTTAAGGAAATAAGTACCAGAAGGGGGAAAGAAGTACAGCTCAGAGACTGAAACTTCCTAATGAACTTCAGCTTGGCATCCTTTCACTTGAATCATCCTGTGAAGTTACTTTTCTGAGTTTCCTTGTAGGCTGAAGTGGTTTTTGAATGTTACAATTCTGTACGCGTCGTGTTGTTGTTGTTAGTTGGCTGTACTCAGTATTGTATAGAATAGTGGTTAGGCATGTCCCACTGGAGCACAGAACTAACATGATGCTCAGAACATGCTGATGGGTTCAGTTAAAGAGAAGAACCTATTGTATTGAGCTGCACATATGCAGTTCTAAATGCACTAACTGTGTTGCTCCGATTTCCACACTATTACACTTGGTCCTTGGTATCCATGGTTTTTTTTTTTTAATCCATGGATTTAACCATGCAAAGCTTGAAAATATTTTTAAAGTATATAAATTCCAAAAAAGCTAACCTTGATTTTGCCATTTTATATAGAGGACACCATTTTACTATACCATTGTATTTATTGGAACTTGAGCATCCACAGATTTTGGTATCCACAGGAGTTCCTGGAACCAAACCCCAGTAGATAGATATCAAAGACACACAGTACAAGGAACCTTTGTGTTCTAAATACTTCAGATCCCCATTCAGCTACATTATATACAATTGATCAAGAGAAAGGGCTACAGATATTATTATGAAGAACTGAGACTGAGGGAAACAGTGTCAGTACTAAAAGTAGAGTTATACTATTGTTATACTGTGGAAAGGAGTGAGAGCTGTACATATAGGTTGCCGAAGTTCAAAACTACAGCCATCCGCATCTCTTTGCAATCCATTCTTACACTACCAGACTTGTTCTTTGAAGTTTGCTTTACCCTCAGAGTTGCCATCCTGCTCTGAAACTGATCAGACAGCCTCCAACACCTGCCTTCCTTTGACCTGACTTGTAAAGTTAAAACTCAAAGAACTGTGTTTCAGGGAGGTGGTGCTATATTATCCCTCTGTCTCTGAAGTTGCAAGGATGTGGATTTCACTAATCCTCACTTCAGACATCAAAGGTCAAGGGTATTCTTGACTCCCTTTGGTACTAATTTAATTTTGCAAGGTTTCAGTCTGAAATGTTTCTACTCATGAGCAAGTCCCACCGAGGCTAATTCAATAATTATGAATAAAGCTGGCTACATTATAAGTAGTACAAATTTACTGATATTTTTTCTTTGTTTTGCATTTTTTTTCCTTAGGCCCTAAAGTATATGGGAAGGATTATTTGGGGAAGGTTTTGGTTCCTATTTAGATTTGAAAGATCCAGTGAAGAAGTAATGGATATCTTTCTTTGGTTTGAATTTACACAGCCTCATATAAATGTGTCTTCTCTTGGTGTACTGTGAGTATTCCCTGCAGTCTCCTTAAAACTTGTTCATGGTAACCACCAAAAGTTTGTTCTCAGTAACCACCAATCTCAAGAGGATCTAGACAATCCAAAGAACTATAATAAAAGAATGACTCTAACATGTTTGTGTGCCTTTACTCAATTTGTCCTTTTTATATCTCTCTCTTTCTCTACAACATGCTTGTCTTTCCCAAAGGAACATCTCTCTTAGGGCCTCATGTAACATTTTCGTTCCATTATTGTTTCATGCAACAAGACGTGTGGTTAAAAACACATGGAAAAAACATATGCTTGGATGAAGACAAAAACAACCAGCCTTTTGCAAGACACTGCAAAAGTCTTGGAGTCAATGACAACCCAGAATCCTTCTTACATCTCTCTCTGACAAAATCTAGGAAAGAATATGTCACTTTAGGCACTACCATTTGACCAGCTGAATTCCTCAGAGCAATTCTAACCCAATATTCTGTAACCCAGTATATTCTTTTTATTTATTTATCATTATATCACTTGATTGATTAATTGATTGATGTTTTTATCCTCCTCAATTGCTACCATTGTCATAATTGTTACCACTATTTTGTTTTTGTTTGTTTGTTTGTTTTAAAAATGATACTACCTTATGAGAATTCTTACTCGTTGAAAGAAAATGCTCTAGGAGGTCATCACAAGAAGGTGGAGCTTGAGGAAGAGAGAAGGAGACGCCAAAACAGTAGTGAAAGCTGTCTTTCTGTGAAGTCAGAAGAACTTTGAGATAAAGCAAATGTTAATTATATTTACAAGTTTGGGTAAATAAATCAAACAGCATTAAATCAAAGACTAGAATCTCTATCTGACAAAACATCAGAGGAATATTAACAGGCAAGCTGAAGCAGAGGTGGCACACATTTTAGGTTACATATAAATATACCTTAGACACATAAATCATATGTATATTTCAGAGAACTGTTACTTCCTGATGTGGCTTATGTGAAAGGAAAAGTGTTTGATGTCTTATTAGTTAAATTAATTGTGTTGGATATTACTGACGAGAAAGGAAATGAAATGAAAGAGAAGGACTTATGGCAGAGAGACTGGAGATAGCTGGGTAGAGGTATTTGTCTGAAATATCTAGCTATATAGGGAAAAATCCCAGTACAAAAAGCACAGTACAATGACAAACATACAAAAGTAATTGCTAAAATAGAATCAAATGATTACATTATTAAAACAGATCACTTGTTAAAATCACATGGTGTGATACAGCCCAAACAAAGTACATTTAAATATGGGGATTGGTTGAAATGAAAAGGCTAAACGTAGACATACTATTCCATTGAAATATATTTTTAGATATCTTATTTGTATACCACTTAATATAACTAAAATTTTAAAGTATTTTACATTAAAATGCACATGTAATACAATATAGAAACAATAAAGGAGCTTTCTCAGAAGTGCTGGCCAGGTTTGATGATATGTTCATTTGTTCATGACCATAATTATGAATCCCTTGCAGTTAGGATAGTGTAACACCAGCTTACAACATTATAACTGGTAACAGTATATCAACCTCTGCCTCCATGTACCTCCCAAGATTTAAGATCTTCAGGAGAGGGCTTCTCTCTTGTGTCCTGCCAACCAGCACAGGATCTTCTCAGTGGATGCTCCCATGCTGTGAAATTCCTTCCCATGGCAAACACATTTTATTTAAACAGGTCTTTGGTTTTTAATGGGCTGGGGCAAAAGGGTCTATTAGCAGGATGTGCTAGACTTATATATTCATATTTTAAATGTATTTTAAACAGATTGAAATATTTAAATGGGACTATTTATTCATTTATTTATTTTTTAAAATTGGGCTATACAGTGGGCCCTTGGTATCTACTGGGGGTTGTTTCCAGAACCTTCTGTGGATACCAAAATTTGTGGATATTCAAGTCCCATTCAATACAATAGCATAGCAAAATGGTGTCCCTTATATAAAACGACAAAATCTAGGTTTGTTTTTGGGAAATTATAACTTTTTGGAGTATAACTTTTGGGGAAGGTTGAATCTATGTATAAAGATTCTGTGGATCTGGAGGGCTGACTGTATATTCTTTCAACTGCATTTTGTTTTAATTTATACTATAAGCAGCTTTGGATCCCATATTTGGAGAAAGGTGGGATATAAATTTGTATAATAAAATAAATATGCAAACAATTCCCCTCATATCCCTCTGAACTGCTCCCAAAAACCAGCTCTGCGGAGGAGATCCTGGGCCCCCAAAATCAATTGGTGGATGCACTTGGGGATATACTGGGTCATAGGAGGCCCCCCAATTGCTATGTCTAGCAACAAAAGTCCTGACCTATACTATAGTCTAACTATAGGTACACCATTACTCTAGCTAATGGAAGATATATTCCATTTTAATTTCAAATTTGACCAGATGTTTGTAAAGGAATTGTACGTTATGCATATTCTCTTTCTCTCCTTATTTATTTCTAGATTTTTATATAGCGCAGCAGCTGAGGCTATATTTTTATATAGTGCAGCACCTTGTGAAGCAGAAGGTGGTGTGGGAGAGAAAGGAAGCAGACTAAATGTTTCTCTTTGTGTTGATTTTCCAATGAAAGATATTCCCATTGGCTGTAGGGGTTTTTACCCTCATGAGAGAAGGGCAATTTTCAATGGAAAAATGGCATAAGAAAAAACATACGCACAAAGGTTTATGATGTTCTTGCTTTCGCTAGATCCCTACTGAACATGTATTGGACTTCTTCAAAAGGTGAAAATAACACAGAAATCTACATAATGTATAGTTCTTTTGTCAAATAAAGTCATGTTATACTTAAGCCTTTTCTTAATTGTAAGTTTTAAGAAGAATGTGGAATTCGAAACTATGTCCTAGTTCTGAGAATTTTTCCTACACTTTTTGCACTTGGTTCCCAGATGGTGTCAGGAATGAATGTATAGTTTGCAGCTTCATAAATTAGTTACATTGAACAATTTCCACCCCTGCAACTTGTGCTGTGAGAAATGCAGTGACAGATAGATTCTGTGCTCTGTTTGCCTATGAGATGATTTCCTTGAAGTCTCATAATGAGTTGTTTTTGGCAGGATTAATGAGTATTATAATGGTAAATGGATGTTTGCAGCTCAGTTGTGTTCCATCACATAGTAACATGAGGTTTCTGGTCCCTTGGAGGCCATAATTGGTGGCATTAATGCAGTTTTTAATTACACTTCTTGAAAAAATGAATTGGAACCAAAACAAAAGCTAAGTGATCATCTCTCTGTAGTGCCATGTGGTGTAAACAGAGTTGCCGCCACTGTCCTCAATATCTGTCTTTTGAATTAGACTAACCAGAGAAGAAATTAAATCTTTTTTATAAGTAGCCTGATTTTGGATTTTAAAACTGTTTTAGGATCATTTTCAACAATCATTATTTTCTTTGTTAATCACTAAGAAAATTTCTTCTAGTGAGATGGCACAATAAAAAAGACAAGTATGTTTTGAGCTGCCTTGTGAATAATTTTAGTAGCTATGTAGTTGTGGGAAGAAAGCAGTGTAGTTGTGGTATGATAATTTAAATAGTCATCCGCCAGATATCTTGCTTTGACAGCTTCTCTCTCCTGCTCTCCTTTAAAAAGGTGATGAGGACTATAGCAAGGCATTTGACTGTAGAGATCACAAAAAGCTATGATTGGCTCTTAAGGCCATGGGAGTGCCATTACATGTGATAGCCTTGATGAGAAATCTGTCCTTAGAACAAGAGGCTGCTGTTGAACAGAATTCAGAGAAACAGAATGGTTCCCAATGGACAAGGAGGGCAGGCAAGACAGCATTCTATTACCCTATTTGTTCAATGTGTACACAGTAAATATAATAAGACAAGCAGGTTTAGACTCAGAAGAAGGAGGAGTGAACACAGGAGACAGGAACAACAACAATCTAAGATATGCAGATGATACCATAATACTAGCAGAAAGCATCATAGGCTTGGAAGAATTACTAAGGAAGGTAAGGTATGAAATTAGTTGACAAGATCCTAAAGAGTAATGATGCACAACTGAGCACTAAAGTCAGAATCATCTAAGTCATTGTATTCCTCATCACCATGTATATGTATGAGAGCTGGACAGTGAAGAAAGCAGACAGAAAGAAAATCAACTTGCTTGAGATATGGTGCTGGTAAAGAGTGCTTAGGATACCGTGCACAGCCAAAAAGACAAACAGGTGGGTCCCTGAACAGATCAAGCCTGAAATCTCCCTGGAAGCCAAGATGATCAAGTTGAGGGTATCACACTTTGGCAACGTCAAGAGAAGGTATGACTCACTAGAAAAGAAAATAATGCTAGCAAAGGTAGAGGATAATAGAGAGAGAAACACATGTCAGATAGATAGACTTAAACAGGGAGATCATGAGAATTTGCAGGACCTATGCAAAGCAGTGGGAGATAGGGCTGTGCCTCATCCACAGGATCACCATGAGTTGGGGTTGACTTGAGGGGAGTTAACAACAACAATGAGGTCTGTATATACAGGTCTCACTTGTAAAAGCATGATTTCAATGTATGTGATAAGATCAGGGAGCCTTTCTCACTAAACAATTATGGTACTCTGTTTCTGTGATGGCAACATCCTCTGGAATCCTGTGGTCTGTGGATTGGTTTGAGGAATCAGAGGAGCTCTCTGGCTGAAAATTATAAATATTTCTTCCTAAACTTGAAGTCCTAGTTTTCCTTAGGTTGAACTCATGGGAGTTAATATGGAATCATATACCAGACCATGATGATGGGGGGTTGTCCTTCCTTCCTTCCTTCCTTCCTTCCTTCCTTCCTTCCTTCCTTCCTTCTACTCTCAGGGCAGGGGCAAAACAACCAAAATAAATTTTAAAGTGTAAAAATCATATAATAATTTGAAATAGAAGAGTTTTTACTTAGTACTTTCATGAGGTCAGTGTTGATGCCAATTTGGCCTCCAAAATGAAGATATTCCACAGCTAGGGCACCACAGCACAGAAGGCTCTCCCCCTTGTCTGCTCAGAGTGTATTGCTCTCACTGGACCTCTCTAGTATATTTCAGCATTTGGGCAACTGTATTTTTGGAGAGGTGCCTTTTCAAGTATTGATGTCCTAAGCCATTAAGGTTTAGAATGTCCTCACCAGTGCCTTGAACTCAAACTGGTGGTGACAGCCAAATAAATTTAAAAACAGTGTAATGTTGTTCATTTAAGGCAGTGGTCGCCAAACGGTGCTCTTTAAGGTTTTTTTGGACTTCAGCTCCCAGAATCCCAGACTATTGGACAACATGACTGAGACTTCTGGGAGGCACAGTTTGGGGACTACTGATTTAAGGGTTTTTGTCAGCAATCTGGATGCTTCATATTGTGCAGTTTTCAAGAGAATCCTGTCACAGAACTTACTGCAGTTGTCTAACTGGGAAGATACCAGTGCTTGAACTAACTACTCTGGCCAAGTTATCCCAGGAAAGAATGTATTGGTGAGCTGGCCAAAGCGGACCCTAAGGAGGTTTTTTTTTGTGTTTTTTGGGGGGGCTACGTGGCCATGTTCTAGAAGAGTTTCTTCCTGATTTTTTGCCAGGATCTGTGGCTGGCATTTTCAGAGAATGCTTGCCTGGGAAAAATTGGGTGTGTGTGTGTGTGTGTGTGTGTGTGTGTGTGTGTGTGTGTGTGTATATATATATATACACACACACACACACACTGTGTCAGCCTGGGAATGCAGGAGTGATTTGTATTGTTCTGTAGCTGATGGCAGGCCTCAGGCTGGGAGGCTAATGCGAAAGAGGATTAGTGTCTGCTAACTGGTTATCTGAGGCCCATTCCGCACAGGCCTTTGCGGTGCCCCGTCACATGCTAGGGGTTGGCCGAGGACCTAGCGTCCATACTGGCCTCACCCCTAGCACGTGACGGGGGCGTAAAAATGGCCACGCCCTATACATGTGGGCATGGCCATTTTTATGTGCCGATGCTTAGCGTCCGCATGTAGCATCACAAAAATGATGCGTCGAGTGTGCCATTGGCGCCTTGTCGTGTCATTTCTACGATGGAAGAAGAAGCATAATTTTGGCACTTCTTTTTAGGTGTGCCGGGAAGCCTCGCGGTTTGGCCGCTGGGGCTTCTCGGCGCAGCTAATGATGGCGCAGGCAGAGCACTGTTTTTCGGCACTCTGTAACACGCCATTATCTGCTGGGAAAGCCCCTGACTCTGAATGATTTCCCATTTGCATTTGCTGACTTCTGATTTTGCTATTCTTCAAGACGGGTAGCCAAATTTTGTTCACTTTAAGGGTTTCTACTTTCTGGTTGAAATTGTATAGGTGTCTGTGGATTTTAATGGCTTCCCTATGCATCCTGACATGGTAGTGGTTGCCACGGTCCAGAATTTCGGTGTTTTCAAACAGTGTTTTATGCCCAGGATGGTTTGTGGCATGTTCTGCTACTGCTGATTTTTCTGGCTGGCCCAGTCTGCAGTGTCCCTCATGTTCCTTGATTCTTGTTTGCACACTGCGTTTTGTGGTCGCTATGTAGACTTGTCCGCAGCTGCATAGTATGCGGTAAACTGCAGCTGTGACAGAGTCTCTCTGGTCCTTGGCTGAGTGAAGCATTTGCTGGATTTTCTTTTTCGATTTGTAAACCATTTGAAGGTTGTGCTTCCTTACCACTTTGCCTATTCTGTCTGTGACTCCTTTGATGTATGGTAAAAATACCTTCCCTTTGGGTGGCTGCTTGTCTTCACTTCTCTGGGTTTTCCTGCGCCTGGCAGCCCTTCTGATGTCTATTTGAGCTTCCAGTGAAAAATGGATTCAGGAGTACACCCAAGCTCTGTATCTGCTCACTTGCCCAGTTCTCAGATCTGGGAATCATTCATATCCTGCCCACTGGTTTCTGCCCTGACCCCAAAATTATTTAAAATCTACATGCAACCATGGGAAGAGGTAATCCAATGCTTTGGGGTGAGATGCCATCAATATGCTATAGACACCTAGATCAATAGCTATTTGTTACCTGATTCAACACCTTTGAATGCGTCTAAAATCAATAATGGCCTCAATGAGGGCAAACAATCTGACAAGATCCAGACAAGATAGAAATATCATTGTTCAGTAGCAGGCCTGGCTGAGATGATCAGCTGGCACCCACCCCCTCATGTATTGCCTTCCCTTTCTCCTTTCAAGTTGTTTTACATTGTGTATCTTGGTAGGTTGCTCTGTGTGCCACCAGCATATTGCAACTATCAGCAGAGATCCTGCATCAGGAGACATATGTCTGGTAAATAGCTATGTATCTGTAGTTATGACTACCAATTCTATCCTATTCCTTAAATTTGCCTTTTAAGTGATGTAGTCCCTGCAACATAGCCATATCTGTGTTTGAGATCAGGGAGATCATTGGAGATACATCCAGGTAATTTCTGATAGCTGAATATTCTGCAACAGGCAACCATTGGACCTCTAGAGATCCTCAATATGTTATTTCAGATTACATTTTTGCAGCACATTCAGTTACAGGAAAATAGCTGGATGTGTCTCCTTTGATCCTCCCATGCCCCCAAAACATAGAAATTGAAGTATTGGGGGCTGAATTTCTAAAAAAGCTGGGTTTGGGGGTGGTCATTGCACAGTCAGTCAAGAATTCCAACCCATAAAAAAGTGGGTTATAATAGCGTAAGTAGGAATTATGCTATCATAACTCACTAACAGGCTATCAGCCATCATCTTCATCACTTACCTGCTTTACGCTGTGTCTCCAAGGAAATAACACCTTCATTGAACATCAGGCCCCATTTCATCCTCATGCAAAGACCAGTATTTCAAATGTGGAAACACTGTACAGTGTTCTGGTGCCATTTGTTTATTAGCACACATACAAGTAGTATCTCAATGTTTTCTGCAAGGCAAGTACATATTAGAGTTGCTTCTTTTCCAGCCAACTTGCCTCTTGCTTGCTTTCTGAATGTCCAGCTGTGTCCAAATTCAAAGTGTTTGCTTTTTATAGCAGTTGCTCTTAATAACTTAGTATCACCTCAATTTAGGTTTTAGGTCTACACAATTATAACAGTTTGATACCAGTTTTACTGTCATGACTCCATACTGCACAATTCTGGTGAATTCTTGGTGAAAGAGGTCTAATGCCTATCTACAAAGAATTCATAAGTACCTCAGGAAATTACACATCCCAGAATTTCATGCCCAAAAGCACATAGTGAGAACCACTGTTTGTGAGTGAGTTCTGACTATCTGTTTTACAAATTAAGAAGATCCTTTAATGAAAAAAGTATAGAGAGATTGCTCTATAAACAATAAAATGTTATAGATTGTGAGACTTTTAAATAGTTCAGCTATTTAATTTCTAATTACATTTCTCTTGAAGAATTAAGTTGAAGAAAAGGACTAGGAGGAAAAATAATTGAATACACTCCTTTAAAAGATACTATTACATAATAATTTCTGTAGCACCTATCACTGATATATCTGTATGCATTGTTTGAAAGCAATTGTAATTCTGCTATGACTGCAGATAACAGTCAATGTTAAGTATATGAAGATTGGTTAATTAAGAACTTACTGAACACTTAACGAATAGTTTATCTACTTTCTGATAGTGTGGATTTACATTTGCTCCCAGCCCTGCAAAAGATAAAGCATTATTTTAATATGATATATATGACTAGGATTAACTTCTTATCCTTACATCTTGTTTTAATTCATCCATGTTGAACATTGCAAACCCATTACATACACAGTAATAATAGTTTAACAGGTTAACATTTAGCCTACAAACCTAAGAGCTGGTTCCTCTCTTCAGAACAGCAACTTGTTTCTTTTGTTCTTTCAGAAACTACTATGAAATGGTTCTTAAGATGCCCCCTTGAATATCCTGTTGTTATTGAAAATCAAGAAGAAGATGGGATGATGGGATGCTTGGTTGAGAAGGTAAGATTTCATAAGTGGCTTCTAACGTAAGGATTGAAGTAATTCCATTCAGTGATAGTTTGCTGAATGAAGCAATAGAGGATTGTGAGAAATATTAACATGATCATGTTTTACACGTTACAGAGAATAGCATTTCTTTGAAACACTGTCAGAGAACAGTCCTTCAGATGATCTTCTCTACTGGAAGGGCTGTCCAGTTCAGGTTTTAAGATAAAAAACCCTAAGAAGGGAGTGCAGAAGCCTTTAGGCTACTTGTCAGTGTTTAGCATGCATTCAGACAGAAAACAATAGTGGGAAAACAGTGATCATGTGCCCTGAGGAGCAAGGACGCATGCCATATGTTCACTGTTTTTCTACTACAGTGAGGTGTATTTTGTCTACATTCAAACTAGAAATTATTTTCCACTATCTTCTATACATATAAATTAGCAAATGCTTTTTTGTAAACCAATACCCCTTTTGATCTCTCTCTTTTGGATAAAACATCCCTCTTTTGGGGGGAGGGTAATATTTAGGAAGTATTCGGGAATAATAATAATTATACATTTATTTATACCCCACCTCTACAATGAGTACATGAGAAAAAGGAGTATATACCAATGTTAGCTCCTTTAAGGAAAAAATATGAAGACTAGATCTGTTAGGAAATAGCCTTCTTTGGCAGAGTTTAGCAAAAGTAACGTGTCTCAATCTTTTGTACCTCCCTGGCTGCAACTGAAGTTAAAAAAACAGGCAGGCAGCATCAAATTATAAATGAAAGAATTTTACTAATTGCTTTTAAAATATACGTACACTTGTAGTACCTAGGTCCTAATTAACTAATGAAAAGATTAGGAAGCACTCCAGTGAGCTTTTAATTCTATGTCCTTTGGATGAGAGACCACCAACAAATACTGTAAGCTACATTTCAGAGCAAGAAAATGGTGACAGTACCTCCAAATATTCCTTGCCTAAGAAAACTCAATGAAATTCATGGGATTGCCATAAGTCAGTAGGTGACTTGAAAGCAAACACGCACACACATGGGTTGAAAATCAAGAAGGGAAAGGGAAGAGGAAGTAGATACAAGATCATTTTCCCTAGAAGTTTGTTCGATCTCATTGTCTAGTTGCTTAGATATGATATTTATGATCATGCATTGCAATAGATAGAAGAGCAAATGGAGAAGCCTGAGCCAAAGAATTCCACTCCATATAGGCATAGAGTGGGCCTTATACTATCTAAAATAATAATAAATAATAAAATTTTTATTTTTATACCGCCCTTCCAAAGATCAGGGCGGTTCACAGCAAGCTAAAAACATTACAAAATACAATAAGACAACACATCACAATAATCCACAGTAAAAAGCAAATAAAACCCCATTAGCCAATCTTCTTGCCAACAAAATCCCCAGTTACGCTGTGCAAGTAGGGGGTGTGTGTGTGAGAGAAAGAATACTTGATTTTCCAACACAGCCAATCTAAGAGATACATCAAATTTGTCTTTGATAGTACCATAAAAATGCAAATTTATTCTACTTAGTCTACTTAAGGTATGAGCATGGGAAAAAACCTTCTCAGCAATCGTACCCCAACTGTGGGATCTCTCCCCTTCTGGGTCTCAATAGTGCCAACATTGGTTTCTTTCTGGCACTAAGCTAAAATGTGGCTTTTCATTGATGCCTTCGGGGTCTAAGTTATTTCAAAGCACAGAGGTACATGTTTTTAAACTGGCATTTTGTAGCACCTTTGAGGCTAACTGAAAGAAAGAAGTTTGTAGCATCAGTTTTCATATTCTACTTTATCAAAAGTACTACAAGATCCCATTGTGCACTGATACAAAGTGAGTCACTAGAGTTTTCTGGCTGAAAATTTTAAATAAAGTATCCTGAACTGCAAATCCCAGGATGCCATAGGATGGACCATAGGAGTTAAAGCAGAATCATAGAGCTATAACTGCATAGTGTGAAAGGACCTATTAAATCAAGTTGGACTAGTCCATTTCTGACAAAGTTTGAATCAGACTGATAGTGGTGGTGATGATGATAATGACTACGATGATGATGATATTATAATCAAAATTATAATTAATAGTTCCTTCTTTATGCAGGTAAAGAATTATATTTATGAATTACCTATAAGTAAGCATACTACCAGAAACATGAGCATCTTTACTCTTCATGAAATTATATTGGTAGAAATCAAAAGATGCAAGAATATTAGCAATGATATTTTTACCATGAAAACATACTGTTATAGCCTCTTTTATACTATGCTCCATTTAGTGGAGATGTGCTACATATTTTTGGACCTAAACTTTTATCTGTCAGTAGGGTTTCCAAAGGCTGACCTGAAGATGCTAAAGCCAAGCACAGTGTCAACATGCTGTAGTAAGGGAAGAATACTCCTTGCTGAACATCTCCGTGCCACAATGTAATTAAAGTTACAGGTTCCCACTTTTGGGTCAGGAGTTGACAGATATATCAGCACTCAAATAGCAAACCCAGTTTGACATTTACTAGGAAGAGGCTTGAAACCACTGTTTCTTTTTAACAGCACCAGGTGCTTTAATATCACAAGTGAAACATCAAAATTACACCCCTCTTCCAATCAGTCTCCCTGCACCATTCTTGCACATAGAGATGGTGCAGGGAAATCATGGAAGCTTAAAAGAGTGTCTATTCTGGCATCTTCTGCTCAAAGCAAATACTTTGTTTTATTACATGTTAAAGCCAATTCTGTTGGCTGATACTGTTCATGACTGTTTTTCATATCTTCATGAAAATAAATTCCTCTGTCTGTTGAACTTAATTGTGTATTGCACTTTATTCCATATATGCATTGAAAAGTCTGTAATGCTAAACAGGTTTCTAATTCATCCTTTTCATTATTCTGTCCACAGTGAGTATGTGGATTTCTAATGATACAATACATAGCCGTCAATTTAAGAAAGTGTTAATTAAAAATTCTGTTAACTACATATGGATTAACAGCAACAAGTACAACAAAAGATGGATTTGCAATTGTGTAACACACAGGAATAACAAAAAAAGTTCTATGGTAATTGACCAAACAATCCAAGAAGCTTTCATACTGCTCTAAGAAACTGGTATGAACTTTTTGATAAGTGCAAGATCAAGATACCAAAGTCCTAATTAATTTAGAAATAGGATTCATTTTGAAGGTATAAAAATGGTTGTTTTTCTTGTCTAGTCATTCATGATTGCTTGTAGGCCCTCATAAATCAGAAATGCAGAAGGCTACTGGGGGAAGAGAGGCTTACACACATAAATTTACCTCAGGAGGTCTTTACTTTCTACATATATAGAGGAGACGGGGAGAATATTCTGCTGTTGAATAAGTCATTGAAGGGCAAAAGCAAAATAAGACACCTTGGATCCCATGTTGGGATATAAGTTCAATAAATAAAATTAATAATAAGTGAATAAAAATATTTGTTGGTTTGAATAGAAGGTAGACCTAATGTATACGGAAATATGTATATTGATTTGGCAGGGAAAATAAATTAGCAAGTGTATTTTTGAAATGGTGGTGCGCAAAAAGCATTGAATGTATAGTGTGGCATCAGGAACTTTACAAAAAGCCTATTTTAATTACCAGTGCTCAAGTCTGTTTATTCTCACGTAGTTTTGTCTCCAGTGAAATCATACCTTCTGCATAGATTCTTCCCCCCCTTATTCTTCCCTCCACTCCTCCCCCTTTTTTGCAATTTGCTGATTTTATTGTTTATACTTAATTAAAAATCAGCTGTGCTTTTTTTTTCTCAAAAAAAGAGTAGGCTGAATCTGTATGGTCCTTTGTCCAATAAATAAATCTCCCCAAAGTTTAAGAAACCAGGATATAGTTTAGATGTCTGCCCTCTAACATTGGTGGGTGTTGTTTATTTTACACCTACTGACTTATGGCAACTCCTTTCTGTGCATTTAAAAGGTGTGATACCATTGCCATTATGTTCTTCCATGTATGGATATCACAGAAACTCCTCCAGTCTATCACTCTACACCCAGTCATATGCACCCCTTGAACATTTGTGTTTAAGTGACAGTAATGACGGTGGCAGATAATATGCAAGGCAGTTTTTGTTGCTATGATCTTGTTTTATATTTTTTATTAATATGTTCATATACAAGATAAGATCATTTCCCCTCTGAAAATTTTTGTCTCTTCAATTTGTTCTTTTCACTGAACAAACATCTTTAGGATGCCACTCAGTGGCACTGATTGAATATTTATTTAAAACAAATACCACTATTACCCAACTAGCTGGAAAATCCATGAGTTAGGTTTTGATAGCAGAAGCATTTCTCTGCAATTTATGTGTGCATGCAAATCTGCGGTGCTTTGGATATAGGGTAAAGTATTTGCTTTATATGTATTATTTTGTTTGAATACATGAAAGCTGGCTTGATTTGTATGTTTCCCCCTTATAGAATTGTTCCAAGGCTCTGTCAGAGATCACGTAGAGTAATTTTTCCCATCAATCTTTGCTGTGCAGCCATGCACGAATGCAGTAGAAAAAAGGGGGCAGAAATCAAATCACTTAATTGCAGCATTTTTCATCTACATCTTTTGTTTTATGGTGGTAAAGGCCCCGAAGTAGCCTACCATGATTCATGGCTGTCACCACTGCCGTTAGCAGTTCAATCTTTCATTCTAGGCATTTTGGTACTGAAAGTACCTACACAATTACTTTGATGAATATGACTTGTTTGTTTTTTCTCCATTTTTAGCAGAGAGGGGGTTCTGCTTAATACAGACATTTAAATAAAATACTATTCTTGCCTACCATATCTGCACAGGCTTTGGAAAACTGTGCATCCAGAGAGGCTGTTATACTATACAAATTTCAGTTTCATTGAACCTCCATTGAGCTTTTATTCTCATGCATACAATGGGAAGCTCTGCAAAATATCCCCCAGCTTCTTAGAAAAAGAACCACTTGCCTTTCACATCTCTTAGGTTGTGACAATTCCCTTCTCACCCCACTGCTTCAATGTGTTTTTCACCATGGTTTCCCCCAAATCTGTTTGTGAGCAAGACATGTTGAAAATTCCAGATAAATCTGTCAATGGCTGATCCCAAACTTAACAGAATTTTTGGATATATGTGCAAACATCTTAGGAAATGATGCAAGTCAGTTGCATATTAGGTGAAATGTCAGTGAGATCAGCAGGGATTCGGAGATTATCAAACTAAGAAAGTTTTTTTTTTTTTGGAAAACCTGTTATTTCCTTTAATATGATCTGATTTAATGTAATCATTAGTATACATTGTGGTCAGTTAGTAAAACAACTTACAGCTTAGCAGTGTCTGATATAAAGAAGACTGTGTGCGGACCAATTATAATCATGTTTCCAGAAAAGTAAGTCCTATTATGTTCAGTAGGATTTCCTCATCAATGCAGTCTTTTACATGCCCATCAGAAATAAGTCTCATTAAATTCAGTAAGACTTCCTTTCAGTAAGAAAGGGCCTGAACAGACAGGCCAAAATAAAGCTGGTTTGGGTCACTGTGGAGGTATGCTGTTTAACTGATGCATGTGTCCTAAGAAGCTGGAAGCTGCGCCAAAGCCATGCTCCATTCCTAGGGACTGGGGTGCAGCTTTGGCGCAGCTTCTGGACTCTTAAAATGAACATGTAATTTAAACAGCATACCTCCAAAGTGACCCGAAGCAGCTTTATTTTGGCCTGTCTGTTCAGGCCCTAAGTTGAAGAAAGGATTGTGGCTTATGTATGTTTAGGAATAAGGCTTCTATTGAAAACAGAGATACATATTTCTAAGTAAGCAAGCCTTGGATTGTACTGATAATATCCAAGATAAATAATATCCTATTTATCTTTCAGAACATTATATGTGAAATAATTGCTGATAGCCAAGTTCCTTGCATAACTAATAAATGTGTCACACACTGATGACTTCAGTATCTAAAGGACAGATCTTGTTTTTTTTAATGTATATTTAAAATATTTTCCATGTAACCATGACTAATATGAAAGTGGCCCTTAACTGAAGAAAGCAAGCATGACACTAGTTATTAAAGTTCAGTTTTTCAAATATCTTTTGGCAAAGTTTGACTTTGTGTTTGTTATGCCATAGGAGATTATCGCAGACAGAAAAATCATCAGGAAAGACACAGGATCTAAAAGACAAAAATGGGTCTTATCACTTTTACCCATACCCAGGCTGTAGGCAGCCCATATTCACCAAGGCAGCCCATCAACAATCTTCTCCTGCTACCTTTTCAAGAACTTTTTCCAAAAATTAAGGACAGCTGGTGAAACTAGTGGACTTGACAAAAGACAAGGGTCTTAAAGACTGGACACCACACACACACACACACACACACACACACACACACAAACACACAGTTAAAAATAATTGTCATTGCTTGCAGAATGTAGAATGCCATAAGTACAGTATTGTAGAAAGTCTTTATATGTGCCTGTTGTACATTATGTGCTTATTCATAGAAATCTTCACAGTTTCTCAGAGAGCTACTGTGGTATAATGGTCAGACCCAAGTTCTCTTTACAGGACCAATGTGGTATGGTGGTTAGATCCAGGTCCAATTATCACTCAACCATGAAGTTCATTGGGTACTTGTTGGAGATTCAAGTTTCTGAATGTTTCATCCTTTGTTAAGGTCAAAATATCAAAAATATAAAGTCAAAATATCAAAAATATCAAAGATAAGTCTGTTAGGGTCTAGCTTTTAAATCAGCAGAGCAGCAGAAATGTGTCTTTATCTAACAATGCTCCCTAAGGACTAAGGCTGACTCAAAGACAACACAAATAGCTTGTATTTTAAAAACAAAACTTTACTAATGGCTTAAATCTACATATGCATAGAGGCTACATCCTAACCTAGCTAATGAATAGTTCAGATAAAAGAAGAAATCTTTATCTCATCATCTTTTGGATGGGAAACTGGGTGAGTAGCAGGGGAATCTCACACTCTTTTTTTGTGAGCAAAGTTCCTAAAGGAAGTAAGCTGAATCACATGATTTGTTTACCAAGATGGGCGAAAAGTGCTGGTATGTGGGCGGAGTGAGGGCTGAGCATTCCGACGCTCACAACCCTCTCCATGCTGCCTGGGCACCATATTTGCATGCACCTGTTCAGACGGTGCCCAAATGGGGCTGCAGCAAAGAGGCGTGAACAAGCCACCTGGCAGTGGCTATGGCACTTCTTCAGAGGCACAGAAAGGAGTGGAAAAACTGGCTCCTTTTTGTGCTCTGCAGAGGCCGGATCGGTGCTGTGGTGTGATTTTGCCATGGCACCGATCCGGGATAGAAAAGGGCAGAGTCTCGCCTCCCCTTCCTGCCCGTTTGTACAAGGCCTGAGTTACAAGGGTATTTATTGTCCCTGCGATTCAGCAGGACCAAATGGAATGTTTTAAAAAGGGAAGACAGAGAAGTTTGCATGCAGCAAAAATCCTATCTATCTGAGGAGGGGAGAGAGAATGCAATGATTTTCCAACAGTACTGTCATGCTGATCATTCTCTCTCAGGGTTGTCTTGAAGGTAAAATGGGAATGATAAGATGAAGAACTATACATCTTTCTTTGAGCACCTTGGAGTAAAGGTATATATAAATGCATTACTATGGTGACTACTATTAGAAAGAGTACCACAATCTTAAGGCATCATTAAAACATTTTACCTTTATTTGTTTTCTTACAAGTTCTTTCCCTATCTCCATCTAATCTTGCTATAGATTATAATTTTTCAAAAATAATAATAATTACACTCTGAATCATCCCAACTAGAGTATGCCCACTGGGGGGAAAAGGATTTCATCTAGGGAGTGATTTACCATTTAACAGGTGATTCAGTGGACCTACCAGAAGGATACTATTTTTCAGTTGTTGTTAAATGAGCAAATTATAAACAAAAATAAAGCATGAATAATATTAGAAGAAACATAGGCATATGAGAGTTTAGACAGGATACCAGAATTCATTTTTATTTTTACAGTAACAACAATAAAGATTAAATCTTATATGGCATAGTGTATAATATTTAATTAATGATCAAGAAGAAAGACTAGATAATGCTAGACTTCAACTTCTTCACCCCAGTACTTGCCACCTTATTGCTGGAGAGAATGTGCTTGTTACTGTTTTGCCTTATCCTCAGTTTGTGATATGGAATCATGGTGTTGGTTTACTACTGCTGCTGAAAACCTTTGGCAACAAAGAGTTGGGGGTTTGGGGAGGGGGAGGGGGGAACAGCAGCAAATCTGATTGAATGTGACCATTTCAGGTTTGAAAATATGTGCTACCTACTAAAATGAGCTATCGACTAATTCAAAAAGAAATGTTATATGGGCTTTAACGTTCATCTTCATCCCCGCTGTAATGAGAAGAATTAGACTGGCCTCCATATGGGGAATATTTATATAAGCAATACAAGAAAATGTATTTCCCTAATTTTTTTCCCTGTATGCACAATGCCTTAAATTTTGCAGATGTGATTAATGCTTTAATTTGCTGTTCTAGCTGGCTACAAGTTTACCATACAATATAAATTACTTACAGGGAAATTTGCTTATATGGAGCCTAATTCATATGCTCTTTAACCACCATGTGTGGTAGAAACTCTGCCTTCTCTGTAGAACAGCTAGGTGCTTGTGGAATTGGTTTGAAAAATAAGAAAGCATTGGAGGCATTTTTTTAAACAGTCAAATTTGCAGCATTTCTGAAGCCAACATATGCTGTAATTAGTGTTTGTTGTAGCAGGGTTCAGTGAATGGGATTTCAGCTGTAAACTCTAAAATGAAATCAGAGATGAATTATTTCAACTGCTTGATGTATTTTCTTTATTAATTTGTATTGCTAGTGTATAATACTTGCACAGAGATCTCATTTGCATAGGTTGCAATCCTAAACATACTTAATAAGTAAGCTCCATTGCAATAGAACTTCTGAGAAAACAACTATAGGATTGTACTGATGATGCATTAAGTTCATGTAAAGGACTTGAAACCCAATTGTTAAAGAATATATATATATATATATATATATATATATATATATATATATAATCAGCTATCCTAGGTAACAGATTATATAGTTTATAGTAAAACCTGACTGTTTCTTCTATGAGAACAATGGCGAGCATCCTATTAGTGGCATACACATGTGCAGATTTCTCTTATGCCTGCACACATCCTTTTTGGGGTTGCTGTGAAGGTTGGTGAGGCTGACCCAGTGCTGAGACCTCTGAAGGACACCAACAGATATCAGTGCTGATGTAATCATGTCCCATCAGGCTACAGGGACATAGCCAGATGCTTCTCTGATCCTGCCCAATCCCATGAAGCAAGAAATGGCCCTACTGGTGGGGGCTTTAGAGACAGGCAGGACCAAGGTGATGTTATATGGGTCAGCCTAGCATAGGTCCACATTTTGACCTACCATAGTATGTTGAACTATCCAGGATTGCAGCCAATGTGTGTTTGGTTATTGTTTTTACTTGTGACAAGAGTCTATGCCATCTCGTAATGAGATGAATTTTAATATTCCATTTTATCTCCTTTTCAGTTTTTAACTATAATGAACAAAGCAACTGGCTGTTGCTGGCCTGTTCAAGAATGTGATAACCAGGGTGGAGTGTGGTCTTGATATAGCCTTTATGGCTTTTTAAATGAGAGAGAGAGAGAGAGAGAGAGAGAGAGAGAGAGAGAGAACAAACAAATTTTGCTTGATGTAAGAGGTAAATTTCGCAGAGGTAAGAGACCTGGGACTTCACATGAGAAAAGAAAGGCAAAACCAATCAGGAGACTAACAGCTTTCTCCATGCCACTCTTCATGCCCTCCTGGCACTTCCATTCTCTTCCTGAGGGGAAGTGGTAATGAAAGCATGCCTTTTGCCAAACAGAAAAAATCTGTTCAGCAAAAGGAACACTTTGCAGACTGTCTCCCCTTGGGAAAAATGGAAGTGCTAGAAAGGCATGAAGAGTGGCACGGAGAAAGCTGCTACTCACCTGATTGGTTTCACCTTTCTTTTTGCATGTGGTAAAGTCCTTGGTGTTAAGTTTTATGTTTCATAGATAACATTTTAATTTTTAAGTAGTTCATCCTAGCATACATGCCTGTTGTAGGCAAACCAAGCAATATGTCCCTCCTGGTGTTTTGGAAGTCCAGGACAGGAGCCCCCCCCCCCCCCCCCCACACACACACATTAAAACAAGAAGAACTGTCCTCCAAGAAGTATAACTGTTCTGCATCCTACTGCCCATTGTGGAGATGGGAAGTTCCATGTGGCTAGAAAACTAGAATGGGCTTCTCATGGCCTGGTGCTGAGCTACCAGTTCAACCTCTTAACTAGGGAGTAATTATCTCAAACATCATGGATTCCAGTTAGTGGGAAACATAGGTGTTAAGTTAATCTTACACTTGCATATGTCTTGGTTTGTTCATTGCAGAGGCTGATATTCCTATCCTCCTTCTTCAAAGATCCCCCAGCCCAGACTGTTCCCATAGCCAGATGTGAAAATAATACATTAGTCACTGAGATTTTTGGAAGGCCTTGGGGGTAAATGGCCAACTGTTGCATAGTTCTGCATGTGGGACTAATACACTACACAGAGCCATGCAGAATTCCAGTCTATGTGCACAGTACTGTATTCAAATGGCATGGCAATAGGTCAACCTTCTAACCCCCTCTGTGGGTTGCACTGGTGCTTTTGAGCACATCAAATGTTAGGTGACATCATTTCTGGTCACCATTGTGGTCTGATTTTCAACTCAAGCTTCGACACTTTCAGGAGTCTGGGACTTTAGTGATGGTGGGATAAAATTAAAATGCTGTGTTTACTAGTTTCATTTTTGGACAAAACAGTCCAATTTTCAAAAGTAATTGTTTTGTAGTTCAGGGGGCTTTGGGGATCTTGGGAGCTTCAGTAATGCAAAATTGGGGTTTGGAGGCTGTGAGCCACATTGTCTCCACCTCAGGTATAAATAGAAAATCCCCTCCATTTTAAATAGGTCCAGAGGTAGTAACACAAAATAAATACTTCAGCTAATTAAATAGTATGGGAAAACACAATCTTGCCCCTGCTCTTTAGCCATGTAATTTAATGTCATCAGAAGGAATAATTACATGCTGATAACTAAGCACTAGAGTGGTATCAAGGCAATAATAAAAAAAGAAAGTGTTTCTGTCTCTAAGAACCATAACTCTAAGTCCATGACACCTAGACAGCAGAAACTTGGCATGCATATTATGGGATCCCTGGGGTGGTGTCCTGTTGGACATTTGATTTTTAAAAGATGTTAATTAACCTAAATGTGCCTGTGTTTGTAGACTGCAATGCCAAACACCCCCAACCAGAGCAGGTTTGCAGTAGAACCCAGGCAAGGGGAATAATTCAGGGGAAAAGGGTTAGAGGGCTGACACCCTATTATACTTTTCATGGAGTGAGAAGACCTCCAGCTCATCAGGCTATACGGGTAAAGCATGATAGGAGGCATGTATGGGGTGCCAGCAGTCCTAGATTCACTGAGATGGGGGCAAGGACAAAGTCTTCAATTCTGACAGCTGCATAACATTTCTTGAACCCTTTGGTATTTCAAAGCAAGAACTATTTCTATCCATGCAAAATCATGTACTTTTGCTAGTCAATAGGAAATGTTCCATGTCAGTAGCAAGGCTACTGGCAATATGTTGCAGTCAAGGTCTTTCTATTAAATAGGGACCATATAATAATATCCCCCCTTTTTTCTCCAAAGCAAATTTTCCCATGGAAAATAGGGAAGCTTCACAGAAATATACTCTCATACTATTATTATTTTTCTGGAGGCACTAATTCTAATAATAATGCTACTGATCTCAGGGGCATCACTAGGGGATGTGGAGTGTGCAGACCATGCTGAATACACCCTAGAAGTGGTTGTACACCTGGTGGTGCATTACACCCAACAGGATTAGCACAGCTGCTGAGCAAGCAAGAAAGGGTGTCAGCCTCCAGAAGCCTCTCCACTGCTTCCTAGCAATGGTTGCTGCTGGAAGATGGTGTCTTCCATTTGGGGGTCTGGCACAGCGGTTCACCCAAGCAGCCATGCCAGACCCTGAATGGAAGGTGCTGCCATCCCCCACCCCCCAGCAGGGGTCTGGCTGGGTGATACCCAGGAGGCAGTTGAGCAAGGCAGCAAGAGGCATCTCCCCATTGCTGCCCGCTGCCACAGTAGGTGATACCAACCACAGTAACAGCAATGATCTATGTTTTCTTTTGGTTTTGCTCAAGACAATGTTTTTCCTCCCAAGCATGAGTATTTTTTTATTCAAATCACTGTTGACTTGGCATCAGTGATGTAAGTAGGAAATGCAGGGCTCTGGACATCCTGATCTTACGAAGGTCTCTCTTTTTAGATGGCCATGTGTATTTACTTACTTTGAAGTAACTGTTTTGGACTTCAGCTCTCAGAATTCACCAACCAGCATGGCTAGTGGAAGTGCTGTTCAGGAAATTCTGGAAACTGTAATCAAAATCTTTTCAAACTCTGCTTCCAAGTATGAGAAATTAGTCCCTGTCTCAAAAGCATCACTGCTGATTAGGTGTTTTTGAAAATATGAAAGGAAAACCTTGGATTCATGTGCTTTATCTGTTGCTTCCTCTCTCCACCTATTCCTTATCTACTCCATACAAAAAGAAGTGACTGTCCTCTTATATGTTTTTTCTAGTGTTTGCCAAAAGAATTCTTAATACACAAATAAGGTCTAATATTATTCTGAAAGAAGAGGCTATCTCTTTTGGGATCCTAAATGCCAGCTCTCGTCTTGGTGTCACAGTTGCACGCTACTATTTCTTTCCTTCCTGATGTGCTAGTTTGAATTATTCTGAATAATGTCTTTAATTTTTAAACAGGGATCCAAAGAGCTTCATACAGTCCCTCTAAAGCCTTGAGCATGCCACAGGTGATTTTTTTTTTTTTACTAAATAAATAAATTGACCGGCATGACGTATTATCAACTACATTTGAAAGTCAACTGAGTAGGGAAGGCTTCTGTGCTCTTTCTTAGGCATGCAGAATTTCATTCTGTGGTTCTTTGGATTTCAGCCTTAGGGACAAACCACACATTACATGCAAAGACTTCCATTATAAAACAAACAGCTTCTTCTTCTATGGAAAAGCAAATATGGAGAGGGGTGAATTTCCATGAAGATGTGTTGGTCTGGAGACCTGTTTGGCAATGAAAAGCAAGGATGGGAATCCACACTCCTCTCTGGCATAAACCTCTCTTCAATGTCTCCTTAGAAAAGGTAGTTACCAACTGTTTTATCACACTAGGAGGCAAACAGGATTTAAACTAGAGTTAAACTAGAGAAAACCAGGAAATGATTGATGTTTATCAAAGAACAATATGCAAATCTTTGATAATGGGGTGGTGGTGGTGAATCTTTTTCAGACAGGGCCTAAACACCCTAAAAGCACCATATTCTGCCTGACATCAGAAGCTAAGCATGGTCAGACCTGATTAGTATGTGGATGTGGGACCAAAAATGAATACCAATGCAGGCTATATCTTGGATGAAGGAACTGATAAAAATATCTCTGAGTATTCTTTGCCTAAGAAAATCCTATGGAATTCATGGAGTCACTTTAAGTTGACACCAGAATTCTAGAAGTTGATTCTAATTTTGGAAGGGTCTCCAGACATGTATTCCTGTAATGGGTGGGGCTAAGGTATTGGGCAGAACCAAATCAAAGTGAGCTGCCAACTATACAAAACTCTGTTCAAGTGTAGGCAGGTGTCTTCAAGAGCAACCCAAGGGAATAGTTTCTTGACCTGCAAAGTAGAACTGATACCCATTTGTCATCATTCCAGGCATGAAACACCTTTTTATCTCTTATCTCCATGTTACCAGAATAATATCAGAAGAAACTTTCAGCCAAAGAGAGATATCCTCCCTGCATTTAGCCTATGGACTGGAGACTCCCTATTCCTATCTCTAGAGAGTGTTTCTACATAAAAGTAAACACATTTGTTTAATTTACTGAATCTGAGTAATAGTAATTCTCTTGAAATGTAAAGATGGTTATATTAATAAAGCATGTTGCGAGAAAACCAATTATGTGACATTCCAAGTGTGAAGTAGATTAATAGAATGTTTCTTCAACTTTAAATGTGCAAGAAAGCTATTAAACTTGTGGTGTACATTATCCATAAAATGATTATTTTTACATGAGAATCTCACTGTCTAATGGTATGTGCATCATGGACCCTTTAATGAGGTCTCATCTTTTGTCTTGATTGGCCATAGTCACATTCTCTTAGCATATACACTGCATTGCAGAAGTAACCTGTCTTGTAGAAGTCCCTCTCTCTTTTGCACATTTTGTTATGACTTAGAATTAAAATGGATTTAAAATGTCATTGTTACCACTTACTGTACACAACATACTCAACACAGTGTTGTTGCAAGATATATGTATTGTGCCACGAATGTTAGTAGACAAAACAAACTGGCATGCATTGATTGCATAGGTATTCTCCCTCTTTGCAGTCACATGCTTAAACTAAGATTCAGTTATGTTTTGGTGTAACATGCAATCATTTTCACCCACTGATTTTGCTGATTATTTTACTACTAAGATTGAAACAATCCATTCCTTGCATTCTTCTTTTACTCCAGTAAATCTGGTTGTTAATCTGCTGCTTACTTTATTTTTATTGTATACTAGTTAGTATTATTTTAGAAATATTTCAGTCATGCAAGATTGTATGCCACTTGGCAGGTTTTTATCCCCCCCCCTTATTTTATTTGACCCTTACTACATAAAGCGCTGTGCAAACTTTACTGCACGCTATACATAAATGTTAATAATAATAACTTTGTTTTAAGCTGTCTGGACAAATATAATTAACAATTTTGATTATATTTGATGCTTTAAAAATAGACAGAAGCTCTGATCTTCGTCATCATAAGGAAAACCTCGTTCACAAGTAATGTGTGGGGAAATCTAGAAGGTAACGCTCACACTGATGGCATGAGACAACTGGCATTTTTATACACATTAAGAAGAGGGATGGGACTGTGCATCTGTAGTCACACTGTGTAAAAATATTGAGGTTCATGGATGGCTCACATGTCAGTTCTTAGAAATCTGTATCCATTCCAGCATACTTTGGTCAATTTACTGAGACATACTGTAGATGTTTCCAGTTTTGAAGTAATGCATGAGGAGACATTTACCCTTGTTGGCTGTGAATAGTTGATTCCTGTGTGTGTGTGTGTGTGTGTGTGTGTGTGTGCGCGCGCACATGCATGTCTGTATGTTTATTTACCAAAGTTTATCTCCGACATGCAATATGCTTAAGGAGATCTATTGAGTCAGGGTATATAAATGGAGAAGATTTAAACATCTGCAATTTTTAATGATTGTATCATGATATAATGCTGCAAAGAAATCTTATCCAAAGAGGTTTTCACCCCCCTGCACCCAACCACACAATGTGAATAAAGAACTAAGTATCATCTTTGAGGATGTTGAACATGATCTTTGTTTATATATAATGTCATGCAGTTATCAGCACAATCAAAAACGTATTTAATCCCTTTTTTCTAATGTGATTAGCAAGGACTGAGAAATCACCTTATCTCACTAAAACACAGGTACAAATTCAGAGTAAATATTTTGGTAAACAATTATTCTGCCCTTGCATATTCAGCAGTGTGCTAAATTATGCATAATCTTGCATAAGTAATAAGTGAAGGTAGCTTAAATTCAGGTTTTTTTTTACCTGACCTATTTCTTTCAGTGCTGTTAGCTTCTTAAATCATGTATGAGCTTTCCGTAAGGCTTCAATGAGTAGTTCTAGTGGAGAGACTTCAGTAATAAATTTCAGGAGAAGACAAGTTTTTTGACAGGCATAATGCAACACATACAGAGTTTGGAACTCACACTCTGGGAATTTAGAGCAATCCTTGCAAAGCAGCTTTTCCCTGTTATATTAATAGAGAAAATGAAGTATGAAAGTCCTCAGGAATTACTGCTAGGTGTAATTTAAATAATTTACCAGAAGACAGTTCAGCACACGCATTGAACAGGGGCATACAGAGTTTGCCATAAGCAGTTTATAAATAAACTATATTCTGCTGCAGTAAGTCAGGCATAAATTATAACTATTCCTTTTGTGGCTATACCCTCTTCTTCATTGTAATAGTTATTTAAAATATAAAGTATGGGTTATGACCTTTTGCTGAAAATCATAGACATTGCCTCCACTGTGCCTTGCTTATGAGGAGGCTTGTATGTAATAGTGCAGTGCCCTATGAGATTGAAATAAAATTACTAGTGGCAAGGGGGAATAAAAGACAGCATGAAATGCACCATAGTTCTGCAACTAAAGAACCTAGGCAGAGAGTACTTTTGTGATGTTGTGGTTGATTATGATGACAGTAGCCACTGGAAAAAGACAGTGTATAGTACCAAAGATTGTCACATAGTCCTTTTTTATCTTTTGTTTCTGAAATTCACACATGTACTTTTCACATATGTAATTTCTTGTCATAAGCCTCCAGTGGCTCTGTATTAAATTGACAGAATAATGTGAATGTAACAGAGAGCAAGGGAGGTGGAATGAAATCCAGATCTGAACAACTATGCAGAAAATGCAGAATTGGTTGAATGGGGGTGGCAGAAATTGAACAGCTTGTGCTGCATAGTGCATTAAGTTTATTAAAGGCTGGGCAGCATTTTTTGACAGGAAACATTTTCATAAACCTATTCTCAGTAGTTAGAAATGGGATTCAAAATAAAAGGCCAGGTGATTCAGTCGGCTTAATAGTCTTGAAGATCACATTAGAAAACAGGTTAAATATATTTCATTTTGCTGGATTTAAAGCCATTGCTATTATTTTCTTCACCTTCCTCTGTTCCTTTGCATGCTTTTTCATTGGTAAATCATACCAATGTAGCACACACCAATATTATTCGTTTTTCAGCCTTTTCTTCTCTAAGATGTGCACTTCATTCTTTTGTCTACTGGTAACATGTATACTCATTACTGTGGAACATTTCCTGCTAGCAATCTTATCTAAGTGAGTACATCCTAGACACAAGACAAAACCCAGAAGCAGCAAATGACTTCACTTTCATGCTTCTCAAAGAGAGATAGCTCTAGATAAAAGTAGGGGTAGAAAGGGAAGTTTTTAGACCCAGCCACCAAGCCTTTCTTTGCTAAGTTTGGACCCATCTTTTCCCAGTTCATCCTCCTTTATCCTTTTCTCACAACACACAAGATCTCTTCTTCTTCCCATCTTCCATTATTTCCATGCTCTTCATATGTTAGATGTTTTCTGGATCAAGACTCAATTCTATATATATATATAACTGTTTATTTAGGTTTTATAGTGAAAACATATTTTATTAACTGTAGTTTTTTTTTACCTTGTTGTGCAATTTGCTTTAGCTGAAAACAAGCAAACTGGGTTTTTGTTTTCAATTGGTAAACTGAACGAAGAACATGGCAGGTGGGCAGAATATGATTATTATAGGTAAATATGACACATTGAGAGAGAATTAAAAAAAAACCTATAGCAGTGTGCCTTGAGAAAACAATCTCACATGCAGCACATTGTGTTAATTAAGACTGGAAGTTACTGTACTTAAGCATAGATCAACACCACAAGCTCTAAACTATCTAAAAGAGAAAAGGATATTTTCATTGGCCAACAATGGAAGATGGTTCACCTCTGACATGGTTTTCAACAAACAGCTTCAGAAATACAACCAGAATCTTTATATGATCAAATAAGGTCATAAAGACCAGACTATAGCCATTCCCTACCAGCTTTCCTTAGTGTTTTTTGAATTATGCTTTAACATATATATATATTTTAAAAAAAATACAGTTACCAGATGCTGGCTTAGAATAGAGGTGCTTATGGATGTTTCATCACAGATATGCGGAGCTAGATGTCCACAAAGCTGAGTGTAATGCCTGACACAGTTCATCCATAATTGGGAATTGGTTCAGTATGGTAGTCCAAAAAGATAACTTGGTTAAAAGTATCTAAAAACTACAGGGATTAGCCAAGGTGTCCTTATTTCATAACCAAGATGGAAGCCATAACAGAAAGGGGACAAGGAAAGATTGTCATTCAGGAGTGTGTGGAGTTTTTCACCAACAAGTGGTCCAGCATTTTAGCATGGAGAGGAAACATATACATTCTTATGGTCTACAGACTCACATCCTTCGCTTATGCACGAGGAATGAATGGAGGGGGAATGAATGGGGTGTGCCCCTGTGGCATGCCCCCATGGGCACCTGCGCTCCCGTGCCTATATTCAAGCCAATGGGGCTTGAATATAAGTGGGTCCATAACAGATCCCCATGAAAAGAAGGGGCGACTGTGTACAGGTTTAAATGTTAGTTAGCTTCCTACTGTTATGTGGGTTAAATCCCCACCCCTCACTTACTCAGCACCAAACACACAAGTGGAATGAACTACCACTTCTTTCAAAACCTGTGGAATTCCTTTCAGAAAAGAATTGTTCATTTTGACCAAAGGTCAATTTAAACATTATTGAAAACAATCCATGCTGGGAAGTGATCCAACACAATCTGTGGATTTCAAAAATCCAACAGCTTCAGGGGAGGAAAGGTCAATATGAGAAGTAATAATGGCAAATGATTGGTCCCGATGCTGCCAATATAGATTCCCTAAGAGTAGCTGCTTTCAAGTCAGACAGAATGTGAGTGACTGTATTAGGAAAGAGTCTAGCACAATAAGCATCTGAGGGGCTGTGCAGACAGCTCCAAAGGGGTGGCCCCCAGCTGCCCCGTTTACAGCCAGATTGAGGTTGCTGTGGCCCCGATCTGGCCTTTGCAGGGTGCAAAAAGAAACCACAAAAAGTCCTTTTTGTGCCCTGCAAAGGGCATGAAGGCCATGGCACCACGACTTTATGGCACCAGAGGAGCGCCATGACACTGCATGCCATGTGGAACGCTGTGTGGCATCATGCCACCCAGGGGCAGAGTCAGGGCTTGCATCATGTAAACACTACACCCCAACTCCACCCCCAAGCCAACCTTTAAGGCCAGTCTGCAGAGGACTTGAATTTCCCATGTAGCATCTGCGCTTCTCATCTAGGGTTCAACAGATATTTGGGTACCCAGAAGAGCCCAGCTAGGTGTGAGCCCGCTGATGTAAATAGATCCTGTAAAGGAAAAAAATACTGACTGCAGCCAGCAACAGGGCCTCACACCTCTACAGATTTTGAATAGCCTGCTTTTCTCAAAAATGCGATTGAAAGTGGATTTTAAAAAAGATATATGTACAAAATTAGCCCCATAATAATAAAATAAATCAAATTACATGGCAAATGATAAATCACAAACTTGTCAAAAATTGAACAAAGTGAGAAAACCAAACAACTATTAAATCAAAAGCAGCTCAGCAGAAATCAAACACACTGTCAATCACAACAAAGCAATTTGGTATGTGTGTATTTGTGTGTGCCAAATGCCTTCCTAAAGTACCATGTTTCAGCTTTTCATCTAAAGATAAAGCTCAATTCAGGTCCAAGCAGACAACTACTTCACCCGTCTAGAGGACCAAAGCATTGAGCTAGATAAGCTTCCCTCCCTGCATGTACACAGCAGAAATAATCCAGTTTGACACCACATTAACTGCAGTGGCTCAATGCTTTGGAATTCTGGGAATTGTAGTTTGTTGTGCCACCAGAGCTCTCTGACAGAGAAGGCTAAATGTCTCAAAACTACAGTTCCAAGAATTCCATAGCATTGAGCCAAGGCAGTTAAAGTGGTGTCAAACTGGATTATTTCTGCAATACACATGCAGCCCCTGAGAAGAATATCTAGAAAGGCTTTACTGCAATTAAAAATACCTTATTCCTAATAGATTTCAGCAGGTGGTGGCAGGTAAAGGCACAGAAAGGAGCAGATGAAAAGTTATGTACAGAGAAGGACAATTTTTAACATACCAAGGTATCTGATGCTAAAAACCAACACCTTGAACTGAAATGAATAGGCACAGAATTGGGACAATGAATGATGTGGTATGCTTTGACAGATTCAATGTGAGTCTTTCACTTCAGTTGCATGTCAGCAAATTACAAGCCTCCCAGCTACCCTATAAACCAAGGAAAAGGGCCCCTGCAGAATATAGGAAGAAGTTGCCAGGAATGTATAGATAAATCCTAGTGAAAACACTGTTATATATACCTTGTCCATTGAATCAACAATGTATATCACTTGTTGAATTTGTTCCTAGCAGATAACTACTAATTGCTATGAGGAAACCTGGATTACCTCTGTTTGCTTGTACTATCTTAAAAGAAAATACTAAATAGAATACAATAATAATGCTGCTATTATGAAGTATAGTGATGTCTCTTACCACTGTTGGGAAGGGGAAAGGTTAAAATGAATCATTAGCAGATCAAGTAATATTAATGAGGAATTTTCTTTAATATGAAATAAATACAGACTGTTTGGATGATTTGAAAACCCAGTTTAGATCAAATACTTTCATTAACAGCTTATACTGATAATACAAAATAACACAGGAAATAAAACAAAATCACTGTCATGCATCTGACCTTCTCATAGGAATTAAAAGGCAATGCACTGTCATATATCTAGCGGCTCAACTTGGGCTCGCTTAACAGAACTATGACAAAAGCAAATGTTTTGTCACTTTCAGGTAGTTACCATGAAAATGTGTAGTACATAATTAATGATAATCCACTCTTTAATGCATGCGTATAAAAGCACATGAAGTTTCTACTTGGTGTCACAGGAACATTATCATTTTCGATGTTAAGCAAAAACACAGCAACACTAGAATCATTTCAGCTAAAATAATGAGCCAAGGGAAGGGTAATGGAAGGCGCCAGAGGCACAATAAATAAAATTAGAGTGGACAAGGAGAAGTGAAATGTGTTACATGCATTGATATTTTCAATTAGAAAAGGCAAGCCAAATCATTTATACACCATACCTTTCTTTACTACCTTCTATTCAACATTACCAAACAGGTTCAACTAAAGCATTTGAATACTAAATGACATTAAGTAAATCATCAATGGGAAAAAAATTGTCAAATGTTGTTCATGTCATATAAACAAACACTTATTAATTATGAGAATCAGTGGCTCTGCTTCAAAAATATGTGCATGTAGTAGCTGAGTGTGCTTCGATAGTACTGATCACAAGTTTGGAGGAGTGGAGAGCCTATAGGAAGGCTCTTTGAAAGGGCAATTGTAGTTAATCTTCCAAACACCTAACAGGTGTTTAATAAATACAGCTTCTGTTAATACGACAGTGACTTCAGCACTGCACTGATTCATGTCTGCAATACATTTATGCAGAGGACATTCTAACAGAAAGCAACATCTTCCAGTTGGTTGTATCCCTGTCCATTTGACCTACTTAAGAAGGTCTTTCCACATGTGAGTCACAAAATCCAAGATATGAAATTAATGTTTCTTCAAATGATAGTATGCCTAGGATGGCCACTAATGCATAATCATAACAACAACCAAAAGCTTTAGATTTGCATAAAACCTGCATATGGTATTAGTGTAATTTAGGTAGAAATACAATGGAGAACACTGTAACCAGATGACTTTTGTGCTTGCTGCTCAGGACTACCTTATGGTTCTTTATGTTTAAACTAGATTTGGACTGGATAGAATTTCAAGTAGAAAAGGCCTTTGAATGGATGACTGCCCTTTGTAAAATAGGGTACATGAGACTAAATGCAATGTTTTGCTAGCAGAAGTCCTCCAGCAAAATAGAAATTACCTCCTTTCTCCACTCCACTCCTGAAAACTGACTCTAAAGAAAAAGTAACATAAGTAATAACATGAGTGTCATACACATGATAGCATTACTGTAAACAAATTACCCTTTTGGTCTCTCATTCTCATAATGGAGTACTTTTTGAAAGTAACTTTCCAAGTTTTCTGGAGTCTTCAGACAACTGTTTCATCTTCCGCATTATGAGGTTATTCCAGCTCTTGGATTTGGCCCAAACACTCCTTCCTCTGTCAACTATTCCTAGCAAAGCTTTGCCAGCTATTGAACTGTTTGTTGTAGGTAAGAATTCTCAAAATAGTCACCAGGCTTTAAGAATGGAATAAGAGTCACCATATGGAAAACTGCCAAGTAGTTCTTCATCAGAATTACTTAAGGGTGACCTTTGATGTACTTGATCAATTGTATGAGTCACTATTTCTGAGAACTGCAAATGATTTTACATCCCCAGCCTCCCTCCTTGCCCCAGATTGCTTCCTTTGCTGGAAAGTGTAGTATTGGAGACATCACTTTTCTCATCTGCTCCAGGCTTCATTTGTCAGCTTCACCGAAACATTTTCATAGCATCTGATACCCTTCTTTTGTTAACAGAAATAAAAACCTGAACAACCTTGGATGAGTCAGACTGAGCAGCCATATTAGAAGCTTTGTGACAAACATGTTACCTTGTGGTAAGTAAAAGCAAATTGCTTTTCACATCATTCCTATATTGTTTGTTTATTTGTTTGTTTTTAAAAGGCCCAATTTCTATGACTTTCTCTGCTAGGCTTCACAAAGCAACACTGGAACTTCAAATTGAATCATTTATTTACTACGCTACATCTACAGACCACATACCATTTTCTTGACTGTTGGTGCAATGGTATTAAATGTCTCTGGCTATGTAAAAGCTTTCTCTCAAACCACCAGTGTTCCCATTTTTTTTTCTTTTTTAAATAATTGTGATAATAACTGGTCACTGGTTTGCAGTTAGAATTGTCAGAGACAATCACAGTAAGAAATAAAAACAAGTATTAAAATAGTAAATAAAACTAAGTTTTAAAGCCTCTACTGGGAGCAAATATGGGTATAGTCACACTGCAAAATTAAAGCAATTTTATACCCCTTTAACTGCCTTCACTCTATTTTACAGAATCCTGGGCTTTGTAGTTTGATGAGGCACCAAAGCTCTCTAATAGATTGGAGATGCCTCACCAATGCCAGGATTCTGTAAATTAGAGGAGTTATGGGGGGGGGGGGGGGGTGGGGGTGTCAAACTACTTTTATTTTGCAGTGTGGCTTCATCCTAATTCAGACTATGAAAGCATCCCTGGTTGGGTTAAAGGAATTGAAGGAATAATAATAATAATAATAATAATAATAATAATAATAATAGGTTTCATTTATAGACTGCTATTCCGCAATGATCATAGCGGTGTACAATAAAAATTGCAATACAAAATTAGCCCCTACCCACCCCCTCACTCCCTCCAGGCTGGACGATGACAGTTGGCCATGGAGGGAGGGCTCTGTCTCTTCAGAGTAGTCCT
>NC_056522.1:118016881-118095449 GCF_019175285.1 Sceloporus undulatus | reverse complement strand
GATGGTGTTGGACCCGCCCTCTCACTCCCTCCAGGCTGGACGATGACAGTTGGCCATGGAGGGAGGGCTCTGTCCCTTCAGGGCAGTCCCGATGGTGTTGGACCCGCCCTCTCACTCCCTCCAGGCTGGACGATGACAGTTGGCCGTGGAGGGAGGGCTCTGTCCCTTCTTTGTATAATTTGTATAATGATTGTATAAGCATGCACTGACAGGTATCATGGATTTTATATTATATTAAATATCCATTTTCATATGGATGGAGACATGATGAACAGTGGAAAATGGTGCCTCAACAGGGTTCCAGCCAAGACATTCTGGCAGGTTACAGACTGCTATTTCGGACGTCCTCAGAACGTCCCAGTTTGAAAAAGGGGCGTCTCTTCTAGATGCCCCTACTCCTATTACGGACAGAGTCCGTAACAAATGGTGGCGGCCGTTCCGGCGGTATGTAACGTGCCTCTGTTTCCCTGTTCTTCTGTAGCTCCCAATGTCACCTTCTCCCCTGTACTAGAGGGTCTAAAACCAGTTATCTGGGCCAAAGTTGGCAGGGCATACAAAACCCCTGGCCAAAAGGGGAATTGGCAAAAACAATTCTACCACTCTACCAGTGATATAACTGTTCTGGATCAGAGGTCTTCTGCTGATGAAGGAAGATCATGAATCTAAGCTCTTAAATATAAATGATACGCAGGAAAAATAGAGTCTGCCAAGCATTTCAGAAATCATTTGTACATTTATTCATTCAAACACATATATCTTGTTATTTTAATTCAAAAAGAGCACACAGGTGGCTGTCAAGCTATGAAAATTACAACCTTGTGAAAACAACAATAAACAGCCATCCACTGTGGAAGAAGTATCAGCAGTTTAAATGTAAAAATGTGATCTACTGCAAAAATGAACAAATAATAAAAAACAAACAAACCCTAAAGGAACAACAACAACAGCAAAAACAACAAAAAGTCTGAGAACCAAAGATTTCCAACAGCTGTCACAAAAGAGTAAGGGGAAAGAACTATGTGATCCATAAACTGTATTCACAGCTGCCACCACTGAAAGGCCCTCATCTTACTCAAACATATTTTCTTTCTGACCTTAGGGAAGGGGAAATTGTATGGAAGGATGTGGCTCTCAATGAGACCATTTCAGGACATAAAGGTAATCACCAATACTGAAATTGTACTATGAAACAGCCTAGTGGAGAAGAATTAGCAAACTTTACATGCCTATGCACACTGTATACAAATGTTATTTTTCTGCCCAGAAATTATGTTTTTGGCACAAGACTCTGAACTATAAAGTTTCTTACCCATCCCCTCTTCTCAGAAGAGTTTTTCAACATTTTCTGATTTCTTGTTTGCTGGTTTTCCATACCCGTTCTTTTTCTCCATCTCTCTAACCTGTAGCCATTTGCCCTCCCATTCATGAACCCCTGTGTTAGACTATGGATGAGGGTTAGTAAGTAAAGCTACTTTATATGTTTTACAAAGAAGACTATAAGCTTATTTATATTCTCTGCTAGACCCTATGTGCTTGTGGGTGACCATGGGACTGGTTGTTGTTACCTTCTGACTTGCCAGTTTCATTAATTTGGTTGTGAGATCCATTACCATCTCTCACATTTCCCAATAATGGAAAGATTCCTGGACAAAGCAACAATAGCCTGTCCAGTAGGGATGTAGATTTTCTTAAATTTCATTCTTGCTGGCAATAACAGATGATTTTGTCATTTTTCTCCTTGCTGTGATGAAGTCATCACAAAAACGTAAGTTTTGAAGACTATTCACAGTTCAGGAAAATCTGAGCAAAAAAATCACTGTTTGTGCAGAAAATGGTCTGTAAAGATTTTGTGGTGTTTTTTGTTTGTTTGTTTGTTTGTTTTGAAGTGAAGAGACACCCAGAAGATTACACTCATATATGTATGGTCAACATAGATCCTCTAAAGAATAAACATGATCTCTCTGCCTAGTTCATACTTTCTAGGCAGGCTATGCAACTAATAACCTCATAATTATCTGAATTGGAATATAAATTGTACATATTATTATTATTATTATTATTATTAAACTTTATTTCTAGAGTGCTGTAATTATACACAGCGCTGTATAAAGTCGGTAAAATTAAGGAGTATATAAAAGCCTGCCCAAGGCGTACACTCTAAGATAATAACAATTAAATAGAGGAATAGATAAAATTACCATATAGAAAAGAAAAGACAAATTAAAAACATCAAATATAAAAGCAGATCACATCACATCAAACATTATCAGACAGCCAGATGACAATCACAAATTCCCTGAGAACGCTTCCCTAAACAATATGGTTTTCAGCTCAGCCTTAAAGCTGGTTAGGGAAATGATGAGCCGTGCATGCAGAGGAAGAAGGTTCCAGGAATGAGAGAAGGGGCGGATCTGGGACGGGGCAGAGAAAATCCTGGGTTGAGAGAGGAGACCTTGGCTACCAGAGCGGAGAGTGCGAGTAGGGATGTAGGGAGAGAGAAGATCTGTTAAATAAAGAGGGGCCAGCCTACGCAGGGCTTTAAAGGTGAGTAACAAAAGTTTGTACCTGATGCGGAAAGGAAGAGGGACCCAGTGAATGGAAGATAACAGAGGGTAGAGATGATCATAATGGCGAGCGAGTGAAATAATGCGTGCAGCTGAATGCTGAACAGAAATTAATGGGTGGAGGTGAGAGAGAGGAAGCCCTGCCAGGAGGAGGTTACAGTAGTCTAGTCGTGAGACCACTAGGGCATGCAGTGTTTTTGCAGTAGAAGCTGAGAGATATGGACGGATTTTGGCGATATTATAGAGAAAAAAATCTACAGACTTTGGCTGTAGTCTGGATCTGGGGGATAAATGACAAAGAGGAGTCAAAGATGAAACCAAGACTACGGGCTTCCTGGATTGGCTGGATAGAGATGATATTGACAGAAATAGAAAAGGAATAGAGAAGGGTGGGCTTAGGAGGGAAAACGAGAAGCTCGGTCTTGGACATATTGAGCTTCAGACGCCGATGGTGCATCCAGTGGGAGACAGCTGTTAAACAGGATGACACTTGCTGCTCTAGCTCTGGTGAAAGATTAGGGGTGGAAAGGTACAGCTGGGTATCATCGGCGTACAGATGGTAGGAGAAACCAAAAGAACTGATAAGTTTGCCAAGGGATAATGTGTATAAAGAGAACAAAAGGAGACCCAAAACAGAGCCCTGAGGAAGTCCAACAGATAAGGGGAGAGAAGACGAGCTCTGACCACCTGAGACCACTGAAAAAGATCTATCTGGCAAGTAAGATGTGAACCAATCGAGAACAAGACCCGATAATCCAAGGTCAGAGAGTACATCTATTAGGAGAAAGTGGTCCACGGTGTCGAAGGACGCAGACAGATTGAGAAGAACAAGGATAGAATAAAGGCCATTCGCCTTGGCCCGCAAAAGATCATTCAAGATCTTAGTAAGGGCCGTCTCTGTGGAGTGCTGTGTGTGAAAAGCAGACTGGAAGGGATCCAGAATGGAGTTGGTTTCAAGAAACTCAAGACAGCATGAATAGACAACTCGTTCCAACACCTTAGAAAGAAAAGGAAGAAGAGAGATTGGACGATAGCTAGCCAAGGAAGAGGGGTCGAGAGAGGGTTTTTTCAGGATAGGGGAAACTAAGGCATGTTTGAAGACTGAGGGGAAGGAACCCGTGGAGAAAGAGAGATTAAAGATATAGAGGAGGGAGGGTAACAAAGAGGGGGATATAGAGATTAGAAGATGAGAAGAAATTGGATCAAGAGAGCAGGTGGTGGGTTTGGATGGGTTCAGCAGTGAAGAGAGTTCTTCCAAAGAAACAGGAGGAAACACAGAGAGTTTATTAGTAGAAGGGGCGAGGAGATTAATGGTGGGAGCCAAATCATGAAGAGTTAACTCAGAACGAATGGTAGTGATCTTTGTAATGAAATAATTGGCGAAGTTGGAGGGAGAAAATAATGGAGAGACGGAGGGAGGAGAGGGTTTTAACAGTGTGTTGAAACAGGAGAACAAACGCTGTGGGCGTCTCTCGTTGGCGCAGATTAATGATTTAAAGTAGTCTTGTTTTGCCATTGACAGGGCACGTGAAAAAGATAAAAGAATGAATTTATAGTGAATAAAGTCGGCCCACTCCCTGGACTTTCTCCAGAGACGTTCGGCTGCTCGGGAGCAGGACCGGAGAAATCTGACAATGGGAGTGATCCAGGGCCGAGGCCTAGTCGTAGAGGAAGAGGAGGACACACGCGTAGATACTGGGGCAAAGCTGTCAAGAGTTGAGAATTCAATAAAGACATAACTCCAGTCAGCAGAGTCCCCAAGATTGAGAGAAGCGAAGGATGAGTCCAACGACTGAGTGAGATGGTTAAGGTTAAGAGAATGAAGATCGCGGAATTGGCGGAGGACGGTATGACGGGTAGGTGGGATGTAGGTAAGAGTAAAGGAAAGTAGGTGATGGTCAGATAGTGGAAAAACAGAAGCCAAGTAGTCGGACACGACACACTTGGAGGGGAGAACTAAGTCGAGACAGTGACCAAGGGAATGGGTTGGAGAGTTGGAATGTGGTTGAAGACTAAAGGAAGATAAAAGAGAGCTGAAGCGGGAAGTTGAAGAATTCTTGGGATTGTCAACGTGGATGTTAAAGTCGCCTAAGATCAGGGAGGGGACAGTATCTGAAAGGAAAAATGTCAACCAAATCTGTGAAAAACTGAGACGCTGAACCAGGAGGACGATAGATGATGGCAACCCAAAGTTGCAGAGGAAAAAAGAGTCTAATGGAGTGTAATTCAAATGAAGAGAAGGAAATGGCGGGGGGGAGGGGAGAGAACCTGAAACTGGCAGGACTTTGATAATAAGATGCCGACCCCTCTTCCATGACCCTCAGAGCAGCCAGTGTGGGTAAAGGAGAGACCGCCAAGAGAAAGGGCAGCACTGGTAGCGGTATCATGGGCCAGAAGCCAGGTTTCATTGAGGGCGAGAAGATTAAATGATTGTGACAGAAAAAGATCATGGATCGCCATTGCTTTTGTTTTATTATAAGTTAATGCTTTATTCTGATAATGTTATTTTGAGGGTGCCAGTTTATTCATGTGTTTGTTCATTTATTTCTGGCCAACTCTTCAGTCTAAAAAGAATAGCTCCCATAGAGATTTATGCTATTTAAAAATAATAAAACACAAAAGGCAATAAAACAACATAATTTATCAAACAGTAGAGTAGCTATGAGTGTGTCAGCATTAAAACAAGATAAATATTGAAGATCTAAACAATTATCTTAAAAGCCTGGGCAAATAAAAAGGTCTTTACCTGTCACTGAAAAGGCATCAGACCTGACTGCAGACAAAATCTTTCTGCTGAAAAATGTTCTAAAACTTGGCACAAATAAGAAATGGACTGTACTGTCTTTACCTCTGAAAGATAGTGCCAGAAACACAGTCCTCTGGTGACAATTTCAGTACAGGTATACCTCAGTTGATGAAGTCAGTAGGTTGCTGGGTATTATTTCTTTAACAGAAAATTTGGCAGCAGAGGTAAAAGTAACATATTAAGAACAGGGATAGGTTCCTACACCACAAAAAAGAGGGGGGAGTTCAATGTATTCTTGCAGACATCTTACAGAAAACTAACAATATGCACATGTGAAATGAAACAACCAAGCCAAGTAAGGTCCAAAACACAGGAGATATAATTCCCTTTGAGAGTGCTTTAACTGCCCTGGCTAATGGGAATCCTGGGAATTGTCGTTATTGTGGCACCAGAGCTCTCTGACAAAGAAGGCTAAATGTCTCGCTAAACTACAGTTCCCAGAAATCCCTAGCATTGAGTCAAGGCACTCAAACTGGATTATTTCTCCAGTGTGTTTTGGACCTAAGCAAATAATTAAACTAACATTATTGGAAACTTCTAGAAACTACTTGAATGCATCTCCAAAATGCATGACGTTTTCTTTCATCAGCCTCCAATTTTCTTCTGATTTCCATACTGGAAGCCACAGGTGTACATGCATACTTGTTTGACATGTGGAGGTAGCTGGTCAACCAGGCTTATCTGCTCTTCCTTTTTCTCTCTGTCTTGCTGTTCAAGAATGCTCAGTAAGGGATTCTGGAGGCAGCTGCTCTTTACCTTGCGTCTTACAAACAGGCATACACAGCTACAATAGTATCAGCTGGAGTCAAATCCCACAGTTTCCCAGCTCAAACTGCATTGTTAACAGCAGAAGTGCTGCTGCAACCCAACATGGAAAGTCCTCATTCAACAAGCGGCTAAAAACAATCCAGGTAGGGAGGAGAGTATGGTCCAAAGCACACTGCAGCAATAAGCCAGTTTGAGACTGCTTTAACTGCCCTGGCTCAATGCTAGGGAATTCTGGGAACTGTAGTTTTTTGAGACATTTAGCCGCCTTTGCCAGAGAGCTGTGGTGTTACAATAAACTACAATTCTCAAAATACCTTAGCATCGAGCCAGGCAGTTAAAGCAGTCTGAAATGGGATTATTTTTGCAGTGTGTTTTGGATCCATGGCAGGCCTTAAAAGACCTTGCATATCTCAGTTAACAAAGCCTTTGACAGTGTACAAAGGAACTTCACTGTCAAAGGCTTTGTTAACTGAGGCATGTAGGTTCATGTAGGACAGGGCATTCATCGGCCATCCTCCTGAATTGTTAGGACTTGGTAAAAATCACTATTTCTTTTGGCATGCAGGAGTATATTGGAAATAGTGTTGTTTAAAACTGATGAGATATGTTGCCTTTTCTCCATAATCAAACCATTTATTTTAAAGGAACAGTCCTGAAAGGCAATCCCTAAGTACCACAAACAGATTGAGTCTGCGGCCCGGTACAAACGGGTGCTTTGTGGCTCCCTGGAGCCAAAATTAGAGCTCAGGAGTGCGGAGTATCCGCGCGCTCCTGAGCCCTAGCATGCAGTGGTGGCACCATCATGGCGGCCTTCTATTCACACAGGGGCCACCATGATGATGCAAGCGCGACATGGCATGCGCATGTTGGGGTGTCATGCTTGCGTCACTGACGTATGCCAGTGTGCCAATGGTGCACTGATGCTGGCCATCGGGCACGCCAAAAAACCCTCACTTTTAGCGGGTTATTTTTGGTGCAGAGGGAGCTCATGCAGTTTGGTTGCTGCGGGCTCCCTCCGGAGCAAAAATGGGTGGCTCCAGCCTGCCCTTTTGGGGTGGTCTGTTGAGCCCCTCCCTTATGCAAAGTGCTTGGGACCACAAGTGTGTTGGATTTCTGATTTTGGAGTATTTGTATTTCCATATACATTGATAATGAGATATCTTGGACACAGGACCCAAGTCTAAACACAAAACCATTTATACAAATTTCATATACACCTTATACACATAGGCTGAAGGTAAGTTTATACAGTATTTTAAAATAATTTTGTGCATGAAGCAAAGTTTCTGTACAATGAACCATCAGAAGGCAAAGGTGTTACTATCTCAACCACCCATGAAAAAAGTTCTGATTTTTGGAATATTTCAGATTTTGGAATATTGTTTATTTAGCCTGTATAGCAGGGGTCTACATGTTATCAAAGTATAAGTAACTCTGGCAAGGCTATCTCTATTAAGCAGGGACAGTGTTGTGTACCAAAGGTGCTTCATCCCAAAGATGCTACTGGGATCTCTGTTATTCTCAGATAGAAAGTCAGTGATCAGAGGCTGTATATGTCACTTTTTTGGTCTATACCTCCCAGTGACTATGATTGCTGTGGGCTGCTAAGAGGTATAGCCCCATAAGGAAATGTTTCTATGGCGTTAATCACATGGAGGTTTTTGGGGATTTTTGGAGCTCAGATCCGGGGTGACTGCAGGTCCATGATGCGAATTCACGTGATAATGAGAATGTGTAATCAGATGAGATTCCCATCATCCCCTGACTGTTCCTTCAGCCCGTTGAAGGATGAAAGCTAAGGAGGGGTCAGGGAAGGAGGACAGCGTCCAGAGCCCCGCTGAATATGCGCAACGGTCCCAATTTGAATAGTTGAATCCACTTGGTATGCAATGGTGTGGTAATACAATTTGCACTCACTCCACTTTGCATGAATCCACATCACGTGACTTGCCTTGGATTCGATTCCCTCTCGATTTGGAAGGGCAATGGAAGGGCAAACAGGTGTGATAAAACACTCACGTTACGACGTGAATTCACATAGCTGAACCAGGAGTCACCCCGGATCTGACCTGCCGATAGCCCCGTGTGATATACTCCTATGTATTAGTGGTAGTATTATAGCTGACAGTAATATTACAGCTGATACAAATAAATAAATAAATAAAATTTAAAAAATCCACCAAAACAGTGATACCTTTATCGGCCAAACGAAATTCACAATATACCTGTTGCAAACTTTGGCGGGTTACAGACTGCCGAAAAGCGGCGGCCTGCACCCGTCCCTTTCCCAGCCGGATTGGGGTCTCAGTGGCTAGAGCGGCAGCCGCTGAGGCCCCGATCCGCCGTTTTCCAGGCTGCGGGGAAGCGGCAAAAGGCCCCTTCCCTGCAGCCTGGAAAGGGGTGTCCTTGGGGCTTCAAGCCCCAAGGACACCCCGCAGCGGCGGGGAGGAGGAGAAAGGGGCCGCTTGGCTCCTTTCTCTTCTGCGTCGCTGGACGCAGCCATCTGAAGGCTGCACCCAGCGACGCAAACAGCAAAAGGAGCTCCGTTTCGGAGCTCCTTTTGCGGCCGGGGAAGGGGCGCACTATGCGCCCTGGCGCAGCTTGATGACATCATGTCCGCGCCGCCCCGTGTAGAGGCGGTGCGGTTGTGACGTCGTAATGGCGGCGGCCGTGTGGAACGGCTGCCACCATTTTGTGCGCGTTCTGCGCGTCCTAGGGTTGGGGACGTCCGGAAAGGATGCCCCTTTCTAACCCTAGCACACTTGAAGTGCACACTTTTAGGCCCGTTTTTAACGGGCCAATGAGAGCAAGCTTTCCACTGGCTTCTTTATAAAGCAAGATGTTACAAATCAAAGAGGAGAAAAAAATGGAGATGTCAGTAAGATGCCTGCATTTTGTTGTTCCTGTCCTTAGTTAACATGGTATGAGGAGGATAAATTTTACATGTTGGCTCCTCCTCCTTCTGGCCCTGTGGGAATTGGAAGTTTTTCAGAGTCCAGGAAATTTAAAGCTCATTTGCATATGAACAGGGCTCTTCTCTTGCAATCCAGTCTGTCTCCATTCCTGTGAGGCCACAAGCCTCTTGTAGGCAGAGGACAATGGATTTTTCAAGGAGCCTCCAACGTTTTTTCATGGTTTGAGACCACTTTAACTGCCTTGGCTCAGTGGCAGAGAATTTGGGGAACTGTAGTTTGTTGTGGCACCAGAGCTCTCTAAAAGAGAAAGCTCAATACCTCACAAAACTATAATTCGCAGAATTCCATAGCATTGAACCAGGGCAGTTAAAGCGGTCTCAATCTGGATGATTTCTGCATTCTGTTTTGGCCCTTCCGTCTAAGCATGGATTGGATAGGCATTCTGAAGTAGCAGTGATTCTTGTTGGAGGATTTTACAATCATTTAAATTTCACCTGTTAAACATGCTTAGCTTGAGCTGGATCATGTCCAGTGTTTTATTAAGAACCATAAATTTTGAAATAAACATTAATTGATAGAATCAAAAGTTATTTTTCAAAGGACGCATGCAGAAAATGAGGCTTCACTTAAAAATTAAACAGTAGAAACAAAAATACTTTAAAATAATTCTTAAAATAGCCATCACAATTGAATCACTAATGCAATTTCCTTTAAACTGATGCTATTTTAGATTTTTAAGTTGCACTTATCACTGTCTGAAAGATGTTTGTAAAAGCTGTATCAAAGATTAAACTAGAAGCATTTATTTTCATTTGACTATTTTGAAAACGATCTTTCCCCCTCTTTATCTCCTTCCGTCATGCTGTGTATTTTCCAGCAAATATTGGCCTCATTAAAATAAAATTCTTGGTGTGAAATATGATTTTAAAACAATGCAGTTTTGAAAGCTGCATTATGTTTTCTGAGATATGATTACAGTATTTTCTTCAAAGGACAGAGCATTTTGTGTATGTAAAATATGAACATATTGTATTTATATCACATATTTTCATTTATTATAATTATCTTTACCTGCCTTGATTCTTTCCTTATTTTTCTGCTCTGTGTTGCTATCCAAAGATGCCTGGTTACTTGGTGACTTGATATGTTGTTAGATGTTATTCTACAAGAATAAAGGAAGAATATGTTTATATGTAGAAATGAGGGAAGAGGTTAGCTATACTTCTAAGGTACAGAGGCATGTACTTCTCCATCTAAACAAGGAAGTATATTATTCAACTTGCATTGCAACCACTTTCATACTTGGATTAAAAAAAACTCATTTAAAAGTAAATTAAAATGTCTTGTATCTTTAGATTTTAAAGTTCCACTCAATTTCCAAATGTCCATGATTTTAAAAATTATGTCCACTATTTTTAAAAAAACCATATAAATATTGTAAATATTTGGATTTTAAAAAGCATGTCAAAATCCTTGCCCAGGATCTTGAGCTAGATTGTACTTGGGCTAGATTACAGAAACTAAGGGGCTAAACAGACCACCCCAACAGAGCGGCATACCCCCGTCCCTTTCAGTGCTGGACTGGGGCCGCAGCAACTGCACACTGCTCCTTTTTAGAATGACAAAAAGTCATCCTTGCTGCCATGACAGCACCTTTTCAGCGATTCTTTGCTGCAGCACATCTAAACGCTGCACCAAAGAAGCAGAATGATGCTGCTCACCATGCAGTCCGGTGGGTTGCATGACACTGGCATCTGGGCCTGCAGCGTGCAGTCTCCATGTCCTTACTACGCCCCGATGCTGGTGTTTCTTGCCAGTCTGTTTAGCCCCTAAGTCTCTGACATCCTGCTCAGTATTTACAAACTGGATTTACAATCTCATAACTTTTGGGATCCACAGTTACAGTCATTAATGAATGACTATGCCCTCAAAAGCCTGACTTTTCAGCAGGACAGCACCCCACCCAAAGGCTAGACTGGACCACAGAAAATGATGAATGCAGTGCTCTCCTAATGGAGAGGCATAGTGATACCAGCAGCTCTGGCAGGACCTTGAGGGTCTTTCCAGCTGCCCATTTTAATAGAATCCATGACCAATCCAGCTGCCCATCTTAATACAATCCATGAGCAGTGCAGTCATCATTTCCCAGTGTCTCAGTTTGGAGTGTATCATAAACGCTTTGGCGGGGATGCTGCCTGGCTTAGCAGATAGGTCTGGGGAGGATGGCCTAAGCAGCAGTAGCTATGATGGTGGAACTCCATCATCACAGCTGCATCTAATGATACAGGCGCCTACAAATCCTACAAAGAGAACCAGTGTGGTATGGTTGTTTGAGCATTAGACTATGACTCTGGAGACCAGGGTTTGATATCCATCTCCAATTTAAAAATACTCTGGATAGGCCTGGTGGAAGAATGTGTTACTGAAAAAGACAATATTGTTATAAGATAAGCTTTATTCATGGTGATGAAGCAGGTGTCCTACATCAGAGAAAGTAACAGTAGTTCTTTAGAAAATGGTTTCCAGTCTCACCTTGGAGCAAGTGGTAGAATTGTACCCTAAAACAACTAATTCTACCTAGGCTATACCATGGTATATATTACACACCCTTGGGGCTGGTTAACAGTATTCTCTCATCTAGGAAAACCAGTGGAAGATGAATCCTCAAGGTCTATACAGTGCAGAGGTGAATAGTGGAAATTGAAGTGTACAGATGTGACCCATCTCCCATTCCATTAGCTATGGGAACAGCATAGGCATGTTTATCTCCTCACTCCACTCACAGCTGCACATCTTTCCAAACAAAAGTAAGCCTATCTATCAGGGTGTGTTAAAATACAAATTAACCCTTTCTTTGCCACTGGGTAGCTGTTAATGGTTGGCCATGATGCTGAAAAGGACTGAAAAACCAGTCTGTCTGGTGGTTGATGTCATTCTCACAACAGACTGAAATAATAAATCACAGTAAATATTGACTAAATTCTATAGCAGTACCTGAGCATGTTTATATAAGGAGAGGTGATTCTTCAAGTTTTAAAGTTGCAAGCATGTAGGACTTTGAATGCTATCACCAGCACCTTGAATTAAGACTGCTTAAATTTTGGCTTGAGGACCTTATCACTTAATTGATTGATTTTATATTACTGAGAGCCTAGGGTGTATGCAAGGACTTTCCTGAACTTCTGATTTTTATTCTGGCTTTGATCAATCTGTTGATAGCCTAGTGAGTAATATTATGTAATTCAGAAGCAATGTGGTTAGTACTAGATATTTAATATAGTTTGCTGAATGATTGAGATTTTACATGTAGCATATATACTCAACTATAAGTAGATCTCATGTGTAAGTTGTGGTCAGGGTGGGGGCCAAATTTATGGATTTTGATATGCCCCATGGATAAGTCGAGAGTAAGACTTAGTGTAATGTAACAAAGGAACCAAAGGATGAAGCAAAGGAAAACAATGGCAAAGAACTTACAAAATTGGAGGCATAACTGTGTACATACTGAAGGATGGGTGGATGAAAGAGTAGAGAGAGGTCGGTGCTTCCAGGCCAGATTACACCCTTGTGTTTTACCAGGGGATGATTTTTATTTTTATGAGAGTTAAAGTACAGTACTTACTGACCCATGGATTTTTTGGATCAATTTTTTTCACTAAAATTTCTAAACTTATACATAGTATATACAGTACTTGCTTTGGTTCTTTTTAAGACGTAGGAACCAACACCTTTACTATTACTATTACTTCACTCTTTTGGAGGGAATTCTTGGGACAATTCTGTCAAAAGGCTTTTTTCATTCCAAATCAGACTGGGCTTTCATTGGTCTTATGGAGCCAATTTCTGTGATCGTGATTAGGTGCCATGAACCACCATTGCACAAAACCCAGGAGTTTGTTATATAGTGTATAGATATATTAATCTATTATCCATTTTATGAAAATGCATTTGCATCAATTTCTTTATAGAAATTAATGAAAAAGAAATCTTGAGCTTTGGTTTTCCAGCCTTGTTAGCATGGTACTTTTAATACTGCCATCCATTTGAAAACAACAATGAAACACTGAAACAGAGGTATTGAAACACACTGCATAAAAGATGTTTGCTTTTAGCTGCTGCTCATTAATTTTATCTGGAACTCAAGTAGTACGCTAAGTAAGAGAATGAGTGCTTTTTAAAACTGTGATTTTATTTCCCCCATAACTTTATTGTTGTATTCACCTGACTTCTCATAAACCTGCCCATATGTGACATAATGTAAATTCATAGAGAAAATATAGAGCAAAACAAATGGATTGTTTTATCTGGAACAGAGCCAGAGGCATTAGTTTATAGTTTTTCAGGCTTTCAGAAACTATTCTCTGACTTTTTAGTTATGGCCTTTCAAGATGAAAAGAGAAAGGTATTAAGTATGTTGTGTATGAACATATTTAATATACATTTAACAATATACGACACCACCCTGATACATCTGATTTTGGATGCTAAGAACAACCAGACCTAGTAAAAACATGGATGGGAGACCACCAGGAAATACTACTGATCTGCTAGGAGGAGGCTATTCCTTCTTCCTTCAGTGTTGAAAGACAGCCAGAAGATGACTTTTTAATTATGACCATGACAGCCAACCCCAACTGCCAACTCAACCTATATGACAGCATAAGTATTCTGACAGAAACTTGTGCTGTGCCTACATGCTTAGTGGAACTTATCCTGGTTTTTTAGCATCTTAAAACTTGACATTCTGATTCTTTTAAATGGCTCCAAAACACAAAGTGGAAACAAAGAGTTATGAATTAAGTTCTATCATAGATCACCAGGGATATGGGTGGCATTTCAATTATAAGGACACCTATTTGACAACTTTTAGTATAAACTGGAAAGATTCCTTCTTAGCCCGACCTGTAGATCTCGAAACGTGGAACAGCCATTACTGCCAGTCAAAGTTGACAGTACTAGGATATGTGGACCAATGGTTTGAGTCAGAATAAATCAGCATCCTTTACTTGTATATCCTAACACTAAAAATTGAATAATAAAGGAGAAATATAGATCCAAATGAGTTGTTGGCGGACACTCAATTCTTTTGGTTGACTGGATTTGGTTTTTCAAAATTCCACAATGAAATACTTTATTATGTCTTTTTTGTGTCACTTCTGCATGCCTGAATGCCCCACTGTCATGCTAAAAGTGTTCTTTTAACCTTGGTGGAGTTTTATCTGAAATCACACTTAGGATCTGTTTGCTGATCACCAACAAGTTCCAGCAGCTAATACATTTTGAAATAAATTGTGGCTTGTGGTCCTATCATGGGGTGCACTGTGTGGTTGTCTGTTTGAAATATTGAATTACTTTGATAACACTGCCAGACAGAAAATGTAGTATTTTTCAATTTCCCCAAGAGTTAAAATTATTACAACTATCTTGCTTAACTAAAGCTGGAATAATTAAATGAAATTTCTCAACTGCCATATTCAACCCGTGGCTATGAATATTTTAATGAACATAAGATCATCATTAGCAAAATGACAGCTGACTGTGACATAGGACAGTGATATTTCAACAATACAATGATCTTTCTTCTGGGCAAGTATAGTTCAGAATATTGAGCAAAGATGTGTGCTATGTTCAGCCATTAGCTTGCTTAGAATAACAGTATTGTACCGTTTAAGGTTGTTAAGAGAATGAGTGAGAGGTACCAACAATGCTGGATGGATCATCCTGAAAGTTGTAGCCCCAAAACCTGATTTTCAAAGTTCTGATTGGAATTAATGTAGCAATAAATCCAGTTTTTCAACTTTGGGTCAGTTGTAGACTTAATGTGGCCCAAAAGACAGCTCAAAACTGAAATGGTGTAGAAAGGGTAACAGAAACCTATCTATAGTCCAAATCACACTGCAGAAATAAACCAGTTTAACTGCTTTAACTGCCCTGGCTGAATGCTAGGGAATTCTGGAAACTGTAATTTTATGAGACATTTAGCCTTCTCTGTCAGAGAGCTTTAGTGCCACAGTAAACTATAATTCCCAGGATTCCCTAGCACTGATCCAGGGCAGTTAAAGCAATCCTGAACTGGATTCTTTCCGCAGTGTGTTTTGGATCTATATTGCAAAATCAGGGGAAAATAATATTTAATAAAATGCCTTGCTTGCCATCCCAAATGTCATGTAACTTTTCTCTTGAGCCATGTTCTTCATTTGGAATAAAAAGTAGACCTGTAAAGTGTTTTCAATCTCATGATAACTTCAAATGCTGAACATTTTATAGCATTCAAAGTAACAGAAATCCATATAACAATGCATTTAAAGGGGGTAAGTGTGAGTACTGGAAGTGCAATTCAGATGTTTAAATGTTTTTGGTCACTTTTTATAATTATGAGCAGATGTAATATTATATGCAACAGTTTCTTTCTTTTTTGGTGGTGGGGGGTAGTTGCAGCTACAAAAATTTGTCTTTCTGAGTGGAACAAAAGTCTCATAAAATGTTTCAGGATTGCCATGTATGCATACAGCATGAAATATAGTAAAGCACATACTCACAAAAATATATCTGGGCTTCTCAATTTTGATAAACCAAATTGTTTTCATTTATCAGAAGCGGTTCAGCACTAGTCATTATGTAGTGGGAGGTTATTTCTTGTAGACTGCTAATGCACAGGCAGAATGCAAATCAACAGCTTCACATAGATAGCATTGTTATAGAACAGTGTCTCTCAAGTGGTTGCATCTACATAATTTGAGAGCCTGCAAAAGTTACTTTATTGGCTCAATTTTCCAATCTGCTAAAATCATTTTGAATCTTAATTCTATCTTCTGAGTTATTAGCTACACTTATCCATTTGGTTTTATTTGGTATTATCTGTAGATTTGATATATGGTTTCGAATGTTTGATAACTTCAGCAGAGATGAACAGTTCAGATGGGAGGAAGTAATGAGATTCTTGGGTGGGAGTGACCATATTCTCCTGAAATGTGTGACACTGAGAAAATAGGAAGTAAAACGTAGTCAGACATACGCTCTTTTTTGTATATGACTCATATGACATATGACTTCAAGAAAGCTGATTTCATTAATCTTAGGGAAATCTGGATGAGATTGTGTGGTTAGTAATGCTCAAGGGGAAGGAAGTTCATGATGGTTAGGAGTTTTTTTTAAAGGTGAGATATTGAAGGAATTCCAGTGTGGAAGAAAAGTAGGAAACGTCTAAAGAAATGAAGGCAGATGTCCAAAAAAACTTGTATAACTAGAAAAAGAGAAAGACAAACAACTAGTTCTTCTAGGGAGACAGACAAGAAAGCTAAAGTTCAGGATGAGCTCAGAGGTCAAGCATAATAAAAGGTGTGGGGAGGTTTTTGGCTATCTTTGACACACGAAGAAAAACAAGGAAATGCTAGGGGACTGTGTAATGAAGGTGGTGAATGGTGACAGGGGACATAGAGAAGATGGAACTATTCAACACCTCCCTTACCTCAGCCTTCACTGTTCTAACTGGTGAAAATACCACAGATGATTCAGTAAAGAGACTGCAGCCTAGAAGTAAAGGATCACCTAACTTTGTTGTGGTATAGTCTAAATGAATTCAGGTCTCAAGGGCTGGATGCACTGCTTCCAAGAATAGTCAAGGAACTTGAAAATGTAATCATATTGATCATATCTAAGAATTCTTGTTGAACAGAAGTCCCCATCTTTAAAAGATGGGGAGGGAGAGAACCTGACCAGTTACTGAAATGCCATTTTGATAGCAGGGCCAGGAAAGGTTCTAGAACACATAACTACACGGTCAGTCTGTGGTGAGCAAAGCATGCTGAGATTACTGGGAGCCATCATGGGCTTCTCAAAGACAGGTCATTCTTAACTAGTGGCCTGGTACACATGGGCGGTGAAACAACACCCCTATTTGCTGCAGCAGCATCCACATGTGGCGATCTAGGCGGCTCCTTTTGTGTGCCATTATAAGGGCTGCAATGCAGCCATATGACGCCGCTTCTCCTGACAGGTGTCTGTATGTGGTGCCACATCTGCACATCTGTGGTGCCCTCTGTGTGGATGGGCGCACACACCTGTGACATCACTAGGGCTGGGTGTGTCTGGACGCCCAACCCTATCAAGCCCTAATATCGCTGCAATGTGCCTGTCTGTACGGGGCCTAGTGAGTATTTTTGACAGGTTCCTCATGATATCCTTGCAGACAAGCTGGTGAACTATGGATCAGACAGTGCTACCTTTAGGGAGATTTGTAATACACCTTTAGGTACATTTGGTTGACAGACAAAAGCAAAGAGTGCTCACCAATGGTTCCTTCACATTATGGAGAAATGTGACTAGTGGAGACTGACCCCAAAACAACTTTCTTAAAGCCCAGAATGCATTGCAGCCTATAGTCTGCTTTCCCTTTCCTTTCTTAATGCATTCTGGGAGGCCATGATGAATGCATCCAAGGTTATTGCTACTTGCACATCACTGAACAGTTCTTCCTGATGATGAGAATCAGGCCCAAGACAGCCAATGCTCTTGTTTCATTGATTTATTTGCAATATCAGCATTGCCAGTAAGACAAAACCGCATGGGGATTAACCCTGATAACTGTCTCTCCTGTGCAGTTATTAATTGTCTGAACATATGGACCGGGGAGGGGGAGATAATGCAAGAACAAGTCTTCAGGACCCAGATATTAGAGCCATAAAATCTTCATTGCTATATCCTCATTCCCATCATTCAAATGTTATGTCCTTACAATGCATACAGTTTGGTGGGACTGCCTTGTAGTCTCATCTTAATGTAACAGCCCTCTAACCATTTCCACTCTCCAGTACTACTTGCCTCCAATGCTAATGCTTGCTTCTTATATTCCTCATAGCAAATTCTTTTCCTTGAACTTCCCAAACTGGTTTTTACATGCTTCATTGTCTTTTCTTGTGGCTCTCTTCTTTGTGAACAAACCATCCAGTGCTGTTCTGTCCCTTATCCTCCCCCTCATCCAAGTGAATCTTTCATTTACTCCTCACCAATAGTGCAGTCAACAGTTTATGACTTCATCTTATTTCAAAGTTGTTTGTGAACATTTCATGAAATTGTAGTAATTCAGTCAATGCCTATGGAGAAAGTGAGATTTGTAGACATGCTTGGTGTATTCCAGCTTTGCTTCATGTTTATAAATGTACACATATGTTTTCATATTGCATATGACCTTATTCATTTTATATATGACTTATTTTGTATCAAAGACCCTTTTAACACTAGATGTTGTTTTACCAGTTAGTCTTAGTTAGGACACAAATATTCCTATTGGTACACAAATACCCAAGAAGCTTAAAATAATAATAAAAATGACTGCAAGAAAAAGGGGCTTATTAATGTTCAACAAACCTTTGACAAATGGCAAAATATAATTTTCAAGTACTGCAATCTCTGAAGCTGCTTCCCGTCAGTATCTCATTTGAGCCCTGAAGAGGAATTTCAAGCCTTTTTCTAGTGTTTTCCTTTGAGACCAGGCAGTCAGAGAGTAAACTGGAAAGCCGAGTCACAAAAAAGTCTGTTCATGTTATCTCTTTTAGAGTAAAGGAGGGATGAAAACTATGTGTGTGTGTTTTTGTGGTTGTCTTGAGCTGAGGCAATCATTATTTTATCTCAGTTATTACTTTTCTTTTTATTTTGCTGGGAAATCTTTGCATTGTATACCTTGAGGAGCCATGACATCTTTTAAATTATATTGGACTAGGTGAAGGCCAGAACTTGTTTTTCATATTTTGGGCAAATGTTTCTTTGATTGCAGGAAAGCTACATTTCTGTTTATAGAGCCCAATGCCACCCTCACAGCCATCACATTTTATTCTGTTCCAGAAGCTGAGAAAAGAGTGCCTCACATTATGAAACCTAAAAGGCAACAGCCAAGTACACAATGGAAGTGTTGGATTTGAAGCAACCTTGCAAAGGAGTATAAAAACCCTTGAGGGGGGAAATTTAAGGAAGTGATCCCAAAATGGTCCCTTAAGATTTCAGACACTGAATTTGTACACAGGTGTGCAGCTTCCTTATGAGACATAGACATATACGTATATAAATCCTGCCTCCATCCCTCTGACCGTGATGTTCCACACTAAAGTTGCAGTCCTGCATGGGTTAGTGTAGTACTTCTGTATTTGGACCTACAATAGGCTAATCCTTATACTATGTCCCTGGGTGTGGAGGTGTTGGACTGGCTTTTGCTAACTTTCTGCTTGAAAATACCAATTACTCTGCATGTCCAAGATGCTACTATCTCTCACATTCCACAAAATTCAGTGTCCTGGTGATTTCACGCAGTAATATTAAAATGAACTGTCAAGCTATAGTTACTTTGACATATCCTGAAGGGGGAAGAGGTGGCACTGGTTAGGTGCATATGATTATTTAAAGCCAACACAAAATTAAAATCACTCAGATAGTTAAATCACTCGAGTGATGTTTTCATTCATTAGACCTTTTCTTCTACTGCATGGTTTTCTTTTCTTTGGGAAAAAGTTGTTGGATGTATGTGACTGTTATAATCTTTTAATTACTACTGTGTGTTTAGAGTAAAGGCATGAATGAATACTGCTGGCTGTTATTGCCATGCTGCCCAGGAGGGAGCTCCTTTTTTTGCCAAAAAAATATTCTGCCACAAATGTGAGGCCTGTCGGCAGATTGTTGTTTATACGTGTCAACATGATGCCAAGTTGATTGTTTCTCTACGTGAGTCCTGGCTTGGCCCCAGTCAGTGACTGACTGCAGACAGAAAAGATACTTTTATGGCAAGGTGTAAAAGGGAATGCTCTTTAGACTTTAATCTTCCACATAATTCAGTTCTTTCTTCTGCATGGAAGCAAAATTAGTTAAACAAACTTCCCTCTCCTCAGCCTTCTGTATATATCCCAAATCCATTTATATATAAACAAACTGACAGTTTGGTGCTTTAGGGTCACTAACTGGGGGATGTTTTGAATTTTTATATTATTTAGTAAAAAAATAACGAACTCTGCATTATCTTTAAAATTACTTTTAATTAGACTGTATTTGAAAAGTGTTCCATTTTAGTATTTTAGTATTGTATGTTTCCTTAAATGATTACTTTCTGGATCTTTTCATTTGCAGAAATATATTACCTTTAGCGTCAGCATGCTCCAGTGGTTTGAGCATTGGACTATGACTCTTGAGACTAGGGATCAGTTCTTTGCTCAGCCATGGAAACCACTGGATGACTTTGAGCAAGTCACACTCTCTCAGCCTCAGAGGAAGGCCATGGCAAATCCCCTCTGAACAAATCTTGCCATGAAATCCCCATGATAGGTTTGCTTTAGGGTCACCATAAATTGGAAATAACATGAAATATTGGAGATTATATCTTCTGTTGTTGCGTGCCTTCAGACCATTTCCATCTTATGAAAACCCTAAGGCAGACCTATCATGGGGTTTCCTTGGCAAGATTTGTTTAGAGGAGGTTTGTCATTGTCTTCATTTGAGGCTGGAGAGTGTGACTTTCCCAAGTGAGTTTCATGGCCAAGTGGGAAATCAAACTCTGGTCTCCAGAGTCACAGTTCAACACTTAAACCACTACTTTACTAACAAGTAAAAAAGTTCACTTTATTTCAGTGGGCTTTTCATCTATGTAAAAGTGACTGCAATGTGAAGGCCAGTTCTTGGCCCAGAACAGTTACACAAAGGTTGTGTAACTGCTACTGCCACACAGTTGCTTGCTGCTATGATGTGGGCTCCTCTTTTCTGTGTGAATCCAGGGCAGGTCTATCATTCGCACTACACTAGAATTTCATGAAAACTCCAGAAAAACCTGAGTTTTAAAATTGGTATACCCCAAGTTTGTTGCAGATGAGGCTGTATGTTGGGTGGCCTTATTGCAACAGATTCAGGGATAAGGTCACACATTGTGGGAACTTATCACATTCGATTCTGAGTGGGTTTGATTTTTACCCTTATGTAGATTTAAAAGTATAAGTAGATTTCCTTACGCCTTTATCACTGTGATAGCCACTCTCTTTTGGAGATCACCAGAGCCTGTCCTCTCCAACATAGTCCTCTGTGTAGCACTTTCAGGCTGCAGGGATTGTTCTGGGAAAGAGGGGTGGAGAAATCATTTCCCACAAGTTCCATTTGTAGTTGTGTGCCTTCAAGTAATCTCTGACTCATGGTAACCTCAAGGCAAAACTATGACAATGTTTTCTTAGCAAGATCATTGTTAAGAGGGGATTTGCATTGTCTTACTCTGAGGCTGAGAAAGTGAATTTCCGTCGCTGAGCAGAGTTTTGAAACCTGGTCTCCTGGATTCTAGTCTAGCACTCAAAACCACTACACCACACTGACACTCTTTCAAACTCCATGGCACATTCTTAAAGTTAGATTCAACCTTTTGTTGCTCGACTCAGAACACAAAAATGTATGGAAGTAGCTTTGCTTTTTTGTTGTTGATGCTATTGGTTCCCTGTTTAGAGCCCTTAAAATGTATTCATTCATCTGTTGGAAAAGGATTTACTGCTTATACCCTATCATTTGTTTCTTACGAAAGCAGCACCTTCAAGAGCTAATGCAGAAGCACACGACTGTTTGTTATGTTTTCTCTTTTCTATCAGAAATCATTTGCACAGTGGTTACACATGACTTTTTCTCATTTACTCTAAATCAAGCATGTATTTCATTCATTTTGTCCAGAGATAAGTGCGTACTTTCACTTTATTTAATAAGCAATATCTGTATCAGCATTTAAAAGTTTGCCAGCATTTAAATGCCACATTATGGGGAGCTGTACAAGGTGACAACATTTTAAAAATGAAGAATGGGTTGTGTTGCTTTAGTGGGTATGGGTTTTATTTTAAATAGGCCACTTTTTAGGAAACTGTAATTTGTCTTTCTACATCAGTAACAGACTGACATGGAAAGGTATATCAGATAGAAAGTAGATTTTTATTTTCTTTAAAAAATTATATTTTTATTTGCCAGCTTTTGCCAGCTTTTGAATTTTACTGCCCCTTTCATTGGGACAAATGCCTTAGCGTCTGGGTGATGAGTCTGATCACACTTTTTCTCTTTGTGTGTGCCTTCACATCACCTGTCAGTTTATGATGACCTCGTGAATTTCATAGGGTTTTCTTATGCAAGGAATACTTAGCAGTGGTTTTACCAGTTCTTTCCTCTTAAATTTAGCCTAAGTAGTCCTGGTATTTTCAGTGGTCCTTCATCTGGGTACTAACCAGCTCTGACCTTGTTTAGCTTCCAAGATCAGATGGGATCTAGTGTCTTTAGGCTATTTATATTCTCTTTCTTTCTTTCCTTCTGAAAACTGACTTAACTGTTGGGAAAATTACTTTTGGGGAATATACTTCTCACAATTCCTCAGTCTGCATGGCCATTGTAATAAATATATATATATTTAAATCTCTGGGATTCTGGGAGCTATTGTGTATTCCAAAAAAACCAAAACAAAACAACAGTAACCCTTTCACATTCTGGGCATACTGTCACATTCTGCATCCACTTGTGAAATAATTTTAAAGCCAAGATGGTGTAATGCATTACAGAACTCTATCTAAGGGCACAAGTACTTGTAAGAGACTAGATACAACTAGACTTTGTTATTGTTGTGCTGTGTCTTCAAGTTGTTTCCAACTTATTAGATTAGCAGGGACATTTCTTCCATACGCCCAATCAAGAGGGTAGGGACTTTGACCCTGCTTGGCCCCCAGTCCCTGCCTTGGCATCCAAGATGGCGTCAGTCGTGCTGGCTATTGACTGAAATACAAGGAGGGCACTGTCAGTGTTTGAAATAATAATTTTTAAAAGCTTGTTGGTATCAAGGTGTGGGACCCAATGCAGTAAACAGGTGATCTGTTAGCAGTGGCATCACATGGGGGGGGGTGTGCAGTGGTGTGGCCAGCACTAGGTGACACCCCAGAAGGGGAGTGACATCCAGTTGGGGCCCAACCCCACCCTGTGCTATGCTGTCCTGTCCTCTTTCTCATCAGGAAAAGGATGGAGCAGTATGGGGGGGAGGGAGCACACACCACCCCCAGAAGTTCTGTCTCACACCGGCTGACACCAGGGGCATCACTGGCAAGGGGGGAGTGCCCAGGGCACCCCCTTCCCTACCGGGATCCAGTTTACTAATGAGTCAGACGGTGCCCAGTAGCAAGGTGAGGTGCATGCCCTTTTGGCCCCATCCCTGGAAGCCCCCCGCCCACACACTGGGTGACACCCCAGTCAGGAACACCCCTGGTTAATAGGGTGAAAGGACTGATAAACTGTAGTCATTATATCTGTTAATACACCACTCATCTGGTTCTATGCAGTAAATACAATTATTGCGAACATATACAGGCATTTTGCAAGGATTTGCATTTATTACAATGGATAACAAAAATAGGAGCATCGGTACAAATATATTGTAAAGTAGATACTGTATGTATATAATAGCTCCATGCATCAGGAAGGCAACATTGTATATGAACTGATGGGAGAAATATCCCATAAAGTCTGTGTATTCCTCAACTCCAGAAAATCAGAATTTTATTGTCCCTCAAAATCTTGTCTTGTAAAATCTAGTACAAAAGGAGCCCAATAATTTCAACATGGAAAAATTTCAAATCCTGGACTAGAATGCATAAATAATGCCTACTGAAAATAATTTTCCTGTTTACAAACACCACCCCCCTCATTTGAAATACCATTGCTTTCTGCACCGCCATTTGGGACGTCCTCCGGACGTCCCATTTTAAAAAAGGGGCGTCTCTTCTACATGGCCGGCGCCATCTTTGCGTATTGGACGCTGAGCGTCCGTACGCGTCGCGCCGCTTGTGACATAGCGAGCGCGCCCCTGGCACCATTTTGGAGCTTCTTTTTCGGTCCGCGCGGGAGTCGGGCCGTGTGAAGGCTCTGGCTCCCCCGCGGACCTACTGGCGGCGGCGGCAGACTGCCGCAAAGCGGCGGTCTGTACCCCGCCATTATGTCATTATGTAAATTTGGCTGGGCAAAGTGCTAATTTTATTGCCCTTGAAAACCCTTCCATACACACCACCAATTTAAAAATCTTTTTAAAGTGTGTTTTTCACATTTTTTTTACATGAAACCTGCACGGAGAACTCCCAAAACCTGAAAAACACCCACAGCACAGAGTAAATTCTCAAACCACCAAATACTTCTCTTCTTGCCTTATTTTTTCTCTCAAATGACAACAGTCAGTGACATGATGTCATTTCCACTTGCCATTTCCGTCAAATAAAAATAAAGTTATTTGTGAGCACTGTTGTGGGATCCAACCCATGGGGAAGTCGGGAGGGAAACTGGCCCATGGATCCCTTCAGTTGTTCACTCCCAGTAAAAATTGAGGTGCTTAGGGGCTACATTTCTGCTCCCTGGGAAACAGCAACCCTACTGATCTTCAACCCCCCCTCTCTAAACCACATTTAAAGAACAAAGGCCCTTCCTTTAGGAGTTCTTTCTCACTGAGCTAAACCAATTAGTGCATAGGATTTACAAGTACAAACTCTCTGCCTTATACAGTACATATAATATCAGAAGAACACAGATTGACCTAGAGACTGGGGTGAAGGGTACAGTCAAATAAATAAATAAATAAATAATTGATGCTCTTTAGAGACATGGAAGCAACATTCCATGGGTCTTTGGTTGTTTTTTTTTAAAGAGGTTGAGGACTTTCTTGTTTTATGTTTGGGTGAGTCCAAATGTGTCTAGAAAGGGGGGGGGGGAGTTCCTTACCTTACAATAGGAAACCAACCCCTAAAAGAAGCAAACTTGCTGCCAACTTTTCTTGTCTACATCATGGTCCTTTTGAGAAAGTGGGTTTAGAATCTCTTGGGTTTTTTTGTTTGTTTGTTTGTTTTTGGTCATCTGTTTTCCCCCCCAAATGTCTGTTTTCCTCTTTGCTTTCTACATTTGCTTGGTCCCAGACAACAATACCCCTACCATTGAATATTCAAGTAGTCAGTGCTGAAAAGGTGGAAGTGAAGCATTGGAAGAGATGGCTGTATGCCAGATGGCTAGCACAGCCTCCCCTAAGATAGTGTCATGCCTTCGGATGCAGTGGGGACCACTGCCCTTCTTCCACCATTGAAGAAAGACTTGATTGTCGGTTCAGCTGGCTCTTGTACGTGGAACAGGAAGATGAGCAGGTGCCATATTGTTTTGTATCTCCAGCAGCAAAATGTCTTGGCATGGCTCTGGACTGAGGACAGCTCATAGCTGACTTGATTATACTGTAATGATATATAGCAGTCTTCACATCAGTGGCGTAATGCTGCATAACTTTCACCCAACATCGATGATCTTTTGACCTAGTTGGTCATTCTGTGGAGCTGTTGGAAAGCCAAATCACAGTATCTAACCATTATTAAGGAGCCAGTATTTAGAAAGTATTTGGGAGTTTACAGATTTTGAAGTAAGTCTAGGAATCTCTGTCCCCTTGATGGATAATCAATATTTTTTTATTTCAATATCAATCAATACAATACACAAAGGTTATACAAAATACAATACAATCTACATGACAAAGATATGTAAATGTAATGTACTTCATTATTTCTAAATAATGTTCAAAAGTAGGTAATTACATAGAAATGTGACTTTTCCTTTTATCCATTGTGGATTTCCTCCAAAGCATTATTACATTAGTATTTTTCCAGATCCATGTTATATAAATGCATGTATCCTAATTTGTTATTTATCCTCAAAGTGAAGTGTTCTAACTCTAAAACCACAACTCTGCTATTTCCCCCCCACTTTTTGTTGTATCGTTTGTTGTATTGTTGAAAACGATATTGTTGTATCATTTTCCCTTTTGCAAACATGGAAAGCATGTCCATTACTGACAATTCATGGAGTTTGACTTTCCATTCCTCAATTGCAGGTCCCCTGTCACATTTCCAATGGCTCTCAATCACTGTGTGGGCCGCTGTTAAAATATATATCAATGCTCTTGATTTAAATTCTCATTCACTGTCCTGGTTATGTTTCAAAGGGATAATTCTGGTAGAAATGGCCATTTATTTTACAATCTTTTTTCCCATTATTTTGTGTATAGTTCTCTAAAAACAATTTGCTGCTCTCCACTTCCACCACATGTGGTACAGTGTTCCCACTTTTTTCCTGCATTTCCAACAATTTCTTTGACTTGTCCTCTTAATTTTTGCTAATTTAGAAGGAGTTAAATACCATCTAAAAAGATTTTACAATAATTTTCTTTTAAGATGTTACATCTCGAAAATTTATGGATAATTTGCCATGATTTCTCCCAGTGAGTTCTGACAAGGAACTTGAAGCTGTTGCAGGTGTATGTATTTTACACAAATGAAAATACACTTTCAACTACTTAATTTATTGACTTGACTGCTGTGACCGCCCCCCCCCCCCCCCCACACACAGAGGCAGAAGCTGAAGTCCACTTTAAAAATGCATTCTTATTTGCAGGATCTTATTGTTGGAACTTTATTGGAAAGTATGACAGAATCAGCTCTGCTTCTCCTGAAGCATCAGGCATTACCTGCATAAGGAATACAAATCTTAGCCACATTGTCCCTTCTTCAGGTTAGGCTAGGGAGTTGTAAGGAAATTCTTAGAGAAAGTCATCAATGAGGCAACATGAAAACCGATGCAGGACAATCTAGTATACAACACTGAACCATTCTACTTTATCTATTCCACCATCAGGAAAGCATGCTGCATACCAATGAAGGCAAATATTCTACTTTCCCTTTACAGTTCCTATTTAGTCAACATTGTTACACTGTCATTGTCACTAATGATATTTTATAATTGGAGGTTCAGAATCTAAAAAAGATTATTTATGTGGGCCAGGAAGAATATAAAAATCTACATTAAATGCACACACATTTATTCTAAAGCCAAGAAAATTGCTAGGTAGAGGGAAAAAAATTATTATTTTCATTCATGAGATTTTAATCTTGCTTGCACTCATTTCACAGTAGACAGAAAGGGGGAAATTGCCCTTTGGACTACAACTCCCAGAATGCTTCAGTCAGCATGAGCATTGACTTTTCTGGCTGGGAAATTCTGGAAGATGTAGTAGTTCAAAAGACAACTTTTCCAAACTCAGGAACAAGAGGGATGTTCTATTTTCTTCTGAGAAAATATGAATGAGATCAGGCTTGTTTTCTGTATCATTACAGAGAACAGAGCATGGAGCAATGCCTTCAAAATAATTCATCCCATTTTGACTCTTGGTGTGATGCTGCTTGGAGTCTCTTAAAATTAAGGGCTTCCCATTCCATGTAACCTAGGTATGCACTGAGAAGTAAGCTTCTGCTACAGACATCCGCAGAGATATCCTGAGCAGATTAACAACAGGAAATGCTGAGTGAGCCCCAGATACTTAATACTCCCTCCCATTAATGAACTCTTTCTTTATTATTTCATATGTCTTGCATAATACACCTTTATAGTTTGTAAAGCACTCAGCATTAGGCTTCTTGGGAAGGGAGACCTCATTTAGATTAACCTGTGACTTCAACAGCAGGTGGGAGAATGAATCAACTGCTTCAATTATGGGAGGAGGGTTGTGCATGTCTTTCAAGTGTTGCTAAGATTATCAGCAGAAACTGATTACATCCCCTTAGACGCTATTGTTGGCACAATGATTAAGTTGTTATTTTTTTTAAAAAAGAAATCTTTTGGAAAGCCTGGAAACCTAGAGAGCTTTTTGGCACGAAGTGAAAGTGCTTTGTGTAGAGATCAGTAAGATAGTGAGTATCATGGCCCTGTAGCTTATCTCCACATATACAGCTCCCTGGTGGGTCCCTACGATAAACATTATTTGGAACAATTAGCTGATGCTGACATAGAATCCAGACACAATAGCAGTGGCCGGCAGCACAGAGCCAAAAATGACAGAGCCAAGACCTATAAAAATGCAAGACCAAGCTACGCTTCCTCCTTCCTCAACCCACCCCCTTCCCCATTCAGTGGTTGTCATAAAAACCTCCCAGTGCTGTGTTTGCATAGCTGGCTTCCCTGATATGGCATTGAAATACAAAAGGAAAAGCTACAGCACTTGTCTTTGTTTAGCTGAAATTACAAGTCATTGAATTAGTATGTCATCTTTATTGTGCTGTCATGCAGGGAAGGTGAGGAGGAAGGCTCTCTGTAATGGATGGAAGAGTTTGATGGCCTGAAAGACAGGCTCGCAAATGGTTGTCAATATAAAACAGTTTGCCCTTTTAAAAAAAAAGAATAGGAGAGAAGATGCTACCCAGAAGAGGTCTCCACTGATTTGAATGGTGGCAAGGGACAATATTTATATTACTCTGATCTCAGTAGAGGCCAGATCTGAAAAGTGAACCAATAATTTACCTAGGAATTAGAATTTGAAAGTGCATGCTAAGCTGATTTTAAATAAAATAAAATAAAATAAAATTCTAGTGAGCCAGCACTGGCTAGAAGGTGGAGTATGAAAGGAAACATAATGATGTGTTCACTGTCATTGCATGGGGGGGGGGGGTGAAATTATATATAAATTGTTCTGCGGGATACAGCATTTTCACCAGAAGAGCCTACACAAATGGAAACCAAAGAAAACAACAACTGAGACATGTTCAACATTTTCTAAAAAGTGAAATAATTATCCTATCCACATTTAATAGAGGAAAAAAGCCCATATTCTTCATTAGTAGTTTCACTTTCTACTACTTTTATTAAATGCTAAACAAAGAACAAAAATGGTAGCATTGTTTCACCATCAAATGTTAAGGCGGTATCCTTTCCAATGTACTGTGCTGGGCATAACAGCATTGTATGTTCTGTGTTGGCAGGATCAACTGTGTTTCATCCAAACTCAAAATACTACTACTAACAACAACAACAACAACAGGATTATATTCCCTAAGTACCCTAAGTACACATACACACACACACACCAGGAGAACTGTGTAAGTCAGAAATGCTTTAGCAAGCTAGCTCATGACTGCAGCACATGTATTTGACTGCAATTTCCCAGCAACTTGCTATAATTAATATCTGTGATTTTAGAGCCTCCTGTTTTTTTTAAAATAAGTTGTTTAATGTTTACTTTTTAAAAATTATTCTTGAAAATATATGCAAGTTAATCTTCATACACAAGTGTGTGTGTGTGTGCCGTATTGTATGCATTTTCTGACTCCAGCAAGAATAAGTGTGTTCCACTAAAAAACTGAAACCCAGAAAAAACAAGGTGGAATCCAGTTCCTCTATTCAGTTGTCCTCTTCTTCACCTTTTCATCTGTGTTTTTCTCTCCTGCCTCCTTTCTTTTTTTCCTCCTTGTTCCTCTGCATCATCACTGTTTCTGTTCCCCCTCATTCCCTCTTTTATCCTTTTTCTCTCTCTTCCTGGGACATTTCTTTCTCTTGTACTAGGCTTATATTTATGATGACAGGACCAGAATGGACTTTACTATCTATCCATTCAGTGTAGCAGAAATAACACTTACCTATTGCACTGACTGTACTGCTGAACAGGACAAGACATTGACCAATAAATATGCTTTAAGTTGCCAGTAAAAATACTGTACTGGGAGTCCTGTGGATGTTTCCATTGAAATCAGATCAGCTGCCTGATAATATTCCTCTCAGACTTGCAAGCTGGATCCCATGAGAAGGAGCAATCATCTTGATAATATTCACTCACAGCCTCGACATACTGTCAATAAAGGCTGGCAGTAGGGCAGAGTGGGCCATGGCATCCACATGACACATGCCCTGACTCTGCCCCCATGTATGGCGGGTGGCATCACAGTGCTCCCCTGGCACTGTGTCCAGATGACACAGTGCCAAAGGAGTGCCAAAAAGTTGCGGGGCTGATTGCTATGGTGCCCTTTCCATGGTGGAAAAAGGAGCTGCTTTTGTGGTTCTTTTTTGCGCCATGGAAAGGCTAGATTGGGCCATAACATACAGCTGCCACAGCACCGATCCAGTGCTGAAAGGGGTGGCTGAAGGCCACCCCTTATGGGCGGTCTGTTCAGCTCCTTAGTCTCATAATGTCTGGGAATGATGGGAATGATGGCCAAGTATCCCTTGGCTCTTATACGGGGAAAAAGGTGAGGTATGAAATAAACAAACAAATAAATAGAACTCTGTAGGGCCAAGTAAAGGCAGTTCTAGTCCTTTGTATCATACACACACCACATTTTTCAGTTGTGGGTGGACACTGAGACTGTTGATATTTGTCTCCCGTAAAGGGAGGGAGGAGAAATGAGACAGTGGGACAAACAGCAACCAGTGGGTACAAGTCTCCAGCCAATGCATAATGGTACTGAGACATTTTCAGACTTAACAATGTGGCTAACATATTTTTTTGCTTATTAGAGGAACAAGAAGTAGTTAAATCTTTGTGACCATGCACCAGAAAACTAAGAGGGCTGGGATCTAGTTTTTGCTTGATCTCAAACCCATTGATTAAATTGAGGAGTGGGAGCTAAACATATGATACATTTCATTAATCACACTGATTAACTGAATAATGTCACAACCTTGTTTCTCAGGTGTGTGAAAAGCCCAACCTGGTAGGACAGCTTGAGGTATAAATATGTGTTGCTTTTCATATATCTCACCAAGCAATAGCTGCAATCTCTTCTGAATGTCCCCAGAGCCGCAGAAAGTTAATGTTATGTCTGTCCATGGCATCAGAACTTTCGCTTTTCTTGGTACTGGCTGAAACATCTTTGTAATTGAGACATATCTCACCAGCCACAGTAAAGCAATGCATTTTCTGGGGTTGAGGATATTCTGAATTAATGTATGGAGAATAGCCAGCTTTTCTTGCCAAACAATGTGTCACACTTTGGCATGCATAGCTCTATTAGTCTAGTGATTTTATGTAGCAAATTATTTTAACGTTGATGCCTTTGGTTTTCAGCTCATTTAAGCACACTGGCTAAAATGATTTTCACTCAAGGAGATTTAGTTTAGACCTAAGCCACATGTTCATTGCTACAATTAGTAGAAGGTTGAGGCCTCATCCAGTAAAACTTGATTCAGAGGACTTGAGTATCTCTACTATCAACTGGAGAAATGGTGGTGGCAATGCTGGAGCAAGTGAAATAAATTTCTCTTTGAATAAGACAGTGAGATGCTAAAGGTCAATCCTGCATCAATATTTGACATCTTTGGACAGGTATTGGGGGCCTGGATGTCCCAGCAGCCTTGATGTCTTCCCTGAACTTATATATCAGGGGGGCTGGTTCTGCAAGCTGCTACTTAAATTTTTCAGCATGCTTTATAGTGTAATAGAGTGGCCAAGACCCTACATCGGAGCTGCATTATGATAAATCTCTGCATGTGGACTTACTTTTTGGTTGTGCTATGCAACCCTTGTGTTACGCAGCAACATTGCAGAGATGAAAGCTCAAATTCATTCACATGTGCATCTCCTGTGTAGCTGCATGTGCATGTATATGAATTGCATGCATATGCATATCTGTAGGCAAAATGGCACCAGATATGTAACTTTGCTTCTGCTGTCTTGAACTAAATGCAGACATTCTGCATTAGACCAAAGTCCCTAGCTGCTTCCACCGGGGAGTGTCACATGTGTATGACATGATAAGACTATGTGTTCAGTCATAGAGGCCCCAGGGGTAGGCAGCCTCCATTGGTTCAAGGCCCATCATTTCCTCTTCTACCTTTTGACTTTTCTACCTTTGCTGTTTTTTATCACTTCCCTGTTTTTTTGTTCATTACACCTCTTTTCCTTCCCCTCTTTTCGGCCTTTTAGATCTTTTCCCTCCCCTTTATCCTTCTACCGCAGAGAAGCCAGAAGTGGAAAGGAAGTGACCAAGCTATTTTTTAAGTTAGTGTTGTGGGGAATGGGGTTGTGGGAGTGAGAGCAGGGATTTGTAATGAGACAGAAAGTTCCAAGAGGCCTCCACTGGCTGGTGATCCATCCAATCCAATGATAGTTACATTATTGGTCCCAGATTACTGTAAAATGTTAAGCCATCCTTTCTGTACTGCTATTGCCAGTACCACTGTTGCTGCTGCTGCTTCCATCACCGCTGCCACATATTTCCTGGGAGTCTATCAACTTAAGGAGGTACCAGTCAATCAGCTGTTTGCTCAGGGTCACTTCCAGGGTCCTGAAAAGCAGTTCTGCTACAGTTTTGTAACTTTGATACTAGGAAGAGAACAGAATCTAAATGCCTTTTAATCAGAAGACATAGGCTCAAGTTACATATGAGTTTTAAACCACTATTTTAGCAAGAGAATGGTGCCTTTGATAGTTTCTGTCGGACAATGTCGCCTCTGATCTGTTGCTGCTGTGCCTCTGATGTGTTATTAGAGGGCATCTTTTAAATGAAGGGAGAACTCATCAATTAGCAGCTAATCGTGCTGTCACCCTATTACTGCACAGATGCAACAGTGACTTTTCATGGCAGTCCCAATATTGGGCAGTCATGTGGGGTCAGTCTCCTCCTTTCCCCCTCACTATTCCTAGGCAGCCTATTTTCTCCCTGCCTTCCACTTCCACTTTTATTCTTCTTCTTCTTCTTCATATTCTTCTTTTTATTAAATTGCATTCCCATAACTCCAGAATTGCATTATACATACAAATAATATTAATTGTTTATTATATTAAAAGAAAGGCATGCTGGGTAAGGCATACGGCAGGAAGGTGGGGTTAAGGCAGAATGAGGAAGAGTGCATGCAAGGACTGTCAATGGCACAAAAAGCCTCTCTCATGCTATTTAAGAGATATGTGATAAGAGTTCCAAAAGCAGCATGTTTAATTTATAATGTGTATTTTAAAAGTTTTTTTAAATAATTGTTTTTTAAACTTTGTATATACATTTTAATGCTTTTGTATTGTTTTAAACTTGTATTGTTAGTTGCCTTTAGTACATATATCAGGGGAAAGGCAGGATATTAAATAAATAAATAAATAAATAAATAAATAAATAAATACATACAGTACTGAGTCTATTTGGGGGTTAATCTTTGGAGGAGTCATCCATAGTGCTGAGCCTATTTGGAGGACTGCATTCAGCACCAGGAATAGCTTTTTCAAAGTTTGGCTTAACAATTGGGGCAGATTCACTGCCCCACTGACATGTAAGCCAACAGCTTTTGAAGGTCCAGATGTATCTGATTCATCATTGAAAATCCCTTTATCTTAACAAGACTTCATTTTCATGAATTCTTGAGAAGAGCTGCACTAAAAATATTGATCGATTTGGCCTTCATATGACATTTGTGGTGTGATGTGATATAAAATACCAGGGATCAATACCACAAGTAATGGTCATCATGTGATTTAAAGCTTGGTATTCTTTGAGGCTGAATGCTCAAAATCTGTCAGTGCTAACAGAGGCCTATATTCTAATGCATCAACATCTGCAGCAATTTCCCTGAAACAATCTCTTTCTCATCACAGGATGTTAACTAAAGTTGGCTTCATCCATACTTACAAGCCCAAACACTGGTTCTTGCATTTCCTTTAAACACTTGAAATGAATGGCACTGGAACAAAGTACTCAGTGGTTCAAACCCTGTTTGTCACATATATAGCCTGGAACTGTGTGTGTGTGCGCGTGTGTCTGTGCTTTAAGTTTACTGCACAAGGAAGTGGTCAGTAGCTCCATAAGCAATAACACCTTTCTCCAAAATCACAGCATTAATGCATACCTCCATAGCCATTTAGCAGGGAGACAAGGATAAAGACCAGCCATTTACTGATCTCTCTCTCTGTGTGTATGTGTGTGCCCAATAAGCATCTAGGTACAGTACTGTAGCCAGAAGAAAAGATAATACTTTGCCCTACTGGATGTCTATCATGTATGTATTCACTGGAGATTTGGGGGAAGGGCCAGCAATGCCTGCTCATTTTTTTCCAGCACAAAACTGGAGTTGGGTCTTGCCTGGGTAAACCTTCCTCAGCCATTAAATATCTGAGAAGACATGTATAATAGCAGTAAGACTGATCAATGGCAGGGGATGCACAGTTGCTAAGAAGCTGCCTTATGCAGCTGACCCTCTGGCTTGAAAATATTTTTAATTTTTTTAATTCTAAAAGTAAACCTTGATGTTGCTATTTTATATAAGGAGCACCATTTTACTATGCCAATTTATATAATGGGACTTGAGCATCCACAGATTTTGGTATCCACAAGGGGTCCTGTAACCAAACTCCAGTGGATACCAAGGGACCACCTTCTCTACAGGTGTCATGTAGGATCATGACACTTGGATTGTTATTACCTTTCAGTGAACAAAATCAATTGTCAATACCTATTCCAGATGAGAAGAGCATGGATCTACTACTACACATTATTATAATTTCAGCATGTTGAAGTATATGCAGATGTGTGAGTTGTGTGTGAAAAATGTAAAAAGGAAGGGTTACACACATCATTTTTAGAGCAATGTTTCTATTTTGTCTTCTGCAAAGTATGCATAAACCAATGATTATTTATCAGGTAGAGAGTGCTTTTATCATGGAGAAAGCTTTATAATTCTTAACCCATTTTTGTTGTTCTCACAACAAAGTGGGTGAGTTTACTTGGTATTTTATTTTTAAAGCAGAGGCAATAAGAAGGAAAGTGGCTGAGTCTGTCACTGAGCTGGGATTTGAAACCAGGTGGCTTAGGTCCAGGTCTCTCCCTGCACTGGTTCCCAAATGATATCAAAGTTCAAGGATATGGGGCTGATTAGTACAGACACTGGGATGCTGAACATATGTAGAAAAATAAAAACAAATCTTGTGCTTTTCTTCATGGGTAGCATTGCTGTTCTCAGACAGATAGTAACAGATGTTGGACTCTCAGTAGGAAGGCAGGAGTGGGCCACTCTGCCACAGAATACCCTTTTTAACAAGCTGCCTTGGAACAAAAATGCAAATAGTATCCAAATAGTATGTCTCTATAGTGCATCATGAGATGGCCTTTCATCTTGTTTCATGAACAGTACATGAATGAGTTTCATTTAAAAATTAGGAAACAGTGTTAATTTCTGAACCTTAGGTTTGTTTTTTAAAAGAAATCCATTTTATGAATAGTCATTTAATTAGCTGATGTTATGAAGCTGTATTTAATGGAAGAGTATCATGGTCAATTTGTGTAAATATTGACTATCGTGAAATACTGATAAGTGAAGTTTGTTTTTTAAGGAGATGGTGGTTGATACTGACAAAAATGTGGCCACTCTCTTAAGATGAGTTACTGAAAGAATTATTTGAAAGCATCTTCTACATGGGTTGGACGGCCTCAGTTTTAGGAAAGGATCAGAAAATGTAGAGGGTAATTTATTCTGGGGGCTGAGAAAAGCTACAAAAAATGAACTTAATGCTCTCTGAGGTGTATGGAAAGGATAATTGCCAACAGCAGCTGCACAGAATTTGAAATAAAATGTAGGCAATGCAATACTGAATTAAATTAAGCATGGAGCATACAGGGGGCCCTGCGAAAGGAAGAGTGCATGTGATAAGAATAAACCTTATTATCAAAATGTTAATACAAAGGATGCTTTCATGCCTGGTATGGTAATGAGCTAGGTCACACCTGGCCACATCAAAGTATTCTGAAGAGTATAATTGACAGATATCCATCCAACTTCAAGAGGCAGAGCTCACTGACACCTGGGAACTTTGAGACATTGTAATGCTGAGGGTCAGACAAGGACTCTGACAGCCCGAGAGAGATGTAGATCTCTTGAAATCTGAGTATCTCTCACTCTCTTTCTCTTTCTGCTTTTTAGTGTGATGTTTTTTCTTTATGTGTCTGGACCAATTCAGTGTCACTAGGGAATCCTAGATAAATCTCTGTTTTTGAGCTCTTCCCTTTGATTTCATGGTGATATTGTCTTGTTTTTGAGCTAAACATTGATTTACAGAGAACACGTTTGGATCATACACAGTTCTAAAGAAATAATCATGGCTGCCAGTTCTTGTGGACAAGGTGAAGGGACTCCTTATCTAAAAGCAAACCTCAGAAATAGATTCATCCTAAGAGCTGTTGGTGAATGTTTTTAGAAGTGCTGCCAATAAATGACTGAAGTGAGTATTGCTTTTCAGCAGATCACAGAAGGAGTGACATTTTCTAGATTTGACTGGTAATTATAATTTCTCTTATCATTAAGACAATGCCACAAATTACAGTTGCTGAAGAAAACATCCATTGTACACCTCATTTTCATTCAGGAATATCACATGTGGACTGTGCAAATGAGTTTACAATATATATTAAGGAAATCATTTCCCCAAAATGTGTGCAAGTTTGTGTTGGCCCATTACATATTCTCTGCAAGACATATTATATGTTGCAGCTGTCACAGCGTCCAGGGTTATAGTTAATAAACTTGGTAACACACCTACATTTAGCCTTTATGAAGGCCAGTTCTGCAAATCTGTCCACTGTTTTTAATATCCATATTCTCAGTCCTTTATGTATTGATTTGCGTGGAACTCCTTTGTATCATGGAGCTCCTGCATAGGACTGTGTGGTATAATATACAATGTTTATCTATGTAGGATACTGAATATTAGATCCATTTGTGCAGGATTTATCTCAACCCATATCAATCTGCCTTGGAACAGTTTTGGTCATCCTGATGGATGGAGTTTGTTGGGAAAGAGATGGAGTAGTTTAACCCTCTTGATTATTCATGATCTATCCTTGGCTCATTCAAATGGTGAGATACTCATACATCTCCAGTACAGAGCAATATTCCAGACAAGAACCATTGAGTGTGCATTTGGTATTCTTTATTAATCTTGCATATGGTATGGATATACATGATGTAATTGTGACAGAAATACTTTTAGGCATGTTTGAATCCAACATTGCACTTGTTCTGCAGTGCCAGCACAACAGAGTTTTCTTCCCTTTTCCTTCTCTGCTCCTTTCAGTACCACTTAAGAACCAACTTAGGTTTATTTCTCATGCCTCCAGAGTAGATCTGGAGAGTGTGTAGAGAACTGTAGTGGTGAAGGCACACTACCCACCTGCACACTACCAATGATGGAAGCGGTTTTGTTAGATCTCGCCAATTGGATTTAGATTGTACGCCATAGGCAAGTTTACTCTTTTATATTTATTGTTTTTATGTACAGCGCTGTGCAAATCTACAACGCTATATAAATAATAATAATAATAATAATAATAATAATAATAATAATAATAATAATAATAAGTCACTGCTATTATATGGAAAGCTACTGGAAAGGAGGACAGAGGAAAATAAGACTTATGTGATATCTCTTTGCCCCCCATTTCATCAACATGGTAAATATTGCAGAGGATAGCCAGCCTGAGGGCACATTTTGTTTGCTAGATATAACTGGGAATAAGTCTATGCTAAGGCATTGGTAGAGGCATTAAAGCATTATTATTCCTTAGAATGGGAATTTTATCAGGGTTTGATGCATTGAAAGTTGCAAAGATCGTTAATTTGTATTTGAAAATTTGAAAAAGAAATAAGTGTCATAAAAAACATGAGGATACCTTCTCTCCAAACTAACCTCAACCCTTTTAGGTTTTTATAGAAATGATAGTGCCTTGGATTTTGCATTTTTGCGTGTCACTTTGCCACTGGAAGACTCTACTAATGAGACGTCATTTAAATTCTAACACCTGCTTAATAGCACTTTTCTTCTTTCGTCAAGAGTGAGCTGTTTATGAATGTTTGTAAATTTCCAAGCATACCTATAAGAATGATTTTCCTACCATAAGTAATGCTGTGTGTGTATGTTTTGCAAAATACTTTAGTTACAATGGAACAAAAGACTGGGAATGGCTTTTGATTGTTAAGTTCAAAAGGTCTCCTAATTCTGTATAAAGCATTCTACAAGGTAATTTGCAGGGAACAATGAATTAATGAAAGCCATCTGTTTAACATAGCTTCATATTTAGCTATAAATTAATGGGGTATTACATTATAAGTATTACATTATCATCTAAACCAGAATTTAAACAAGCATTAATCACTCATATAACATTTAAACAATGCACAATGGTTTGTAATTCCTACACCACTCACCTGCTCAGTAATTCTGTGATCTAGTCACTGTTATTCTCATTGTTCATTTTGTATATGTTGGGAAACTGAGATAATCATTTGGCAAAATGTACTTAGGCTGTACTTCCATGCATGTGCAATTTGCTCTGAATCATTGATTGCAGATAGATGTTATGTCACTGGCCACTGAGATTCCTGCGGTGATTCCTAAAGGATATGCTATTATCATGGCAGCCATGTGTACAGCAGCCAAGCTCTTGGGATGAATGTGTTGACCCTGCTGTGATGTGCAGATACTGTGCAGATTCTAATAATAGTTGCCAAAAGAGACTGAGGGGTGAAACAGACTGCCCATTTGTGCTGCCATCTGGGCGGCTTCAGAGTGTGGTGTTTTGAAACCACATGCTCTGAAAGTGGCTTCCGGCTACCCACACGTGGGATGGCTTCCAGGTGCTCTGGTGGCATAGCATTTACACACCTCATGCTGCCAGAGCACCATAAAGCCAGCTTCTCTCTGCAGCAATGCCACTCTCTTTTTGGCCTGAAAAAAAGGCCGATTGGGGCCATGACATGAAGTTTCCATGACCCCAATTCATCTTTGGAAGGGGTGGCCTGTTTCACCCCTGAGTATGCCAGCAGTTTATGTGGGGTTTTCTCATGAATCCATCTCCCAACTCTAATCATCTTTTTTTTTCTGCATCACACACTCATTACATTCTGAAGGCTAAATAAATGCAATGAACTCTATAAGGTTGGATGGAGAATCAAATGCAGGGACTTGAGTACAGTGGTACCCCGGGATACAAATGCGCCGCCTTACGAAATTTCCGGGTTACGAAAAAAATCCATTGAAAAAAAACTTGTTCCGGGTTACGAAGGTTATTTCGGGTTACGAAAATTTTTTTGGTGCTTTTCGGCGCTTTTTCGCACGAAATCGCGGCTTTTCCCCATTAGCGCCTATGGCTTTTTCGCCTTACGAAGATTTTCGGGTTACGAAAGCGGCGGCGGAACGAATTAATTTTGTAACCCGGGGTACCACTGTATGTGGAAAGAATAATCTAGTTTGGTGTTTGCTTAGCTGTGATGAGGTCCTTTTGAGGTATTATGAGGTGGGTGAGTTGGGACTGCCTTCCCTCAGAACAGTTCAGGGAGTTTTGCCAGGCCCAATATAGGTTTGCTCTTGTGGTAATAGTCTGGAAGCATTATACTCATCTGCTGTCCTCTTTCCTTTCCTTCTTTCCTGTATTAACAGAAACTATTTATACTGATGGCAAAATATTATTAGGAGAAATTTAGAATTTAAATTCATGGAATTCATGTCAACAATGGTGGGATGATTCATATTCAGAAACCTTAATTTGCAGCTGGGAAATGAGCAAAAGGGACTTAGGTTCTGCAGCCTTCCCTCTTTGGCTGCCATTTTCCATCTTTCTAAGAGGGTGACAGAGAAGTGGCAGGCTTGAGGGAAGGCAGTGGTGAAAAGAATAAAAACCTTCTACTGATCGATTCAGCACTTTCAAGTCCAAATGTTTAAAACTTGTTGTGGAGAGAAGGCAGAATAGGGCAAGCCTTAGCAACAGCCAATACAATGCGAGCTGGCAACAGCCAATCAAATCACTCCCTCAGCCTCAGAGGCTGGCCATGGCAAACCTTTTCTGAATAAACCTTCCCAGAGAACCAGGAGGGTTGGAAGGGACCTCACAAAACTCAGCTCCCAAAGGACCCCCAGGACTCAAATCTGGCCAGGCTTCTCCTCGCACCTCAAAGGCTCAGCATCCCCAAACCTGGGGGGTAAGATCCCTGGCTCTCCCCACTGGAGTTCCTGTGATGCAATTAGCCATATATGGTCTTTGGTATCCCTAGCAATAATAATAATAATAATAATAATAATAATAATAATAATAATAATAAAATAGGATTTATTTATATGCCGCCCAATCACTGGGAATCCGGGTGGCTTACAACAGAGGGGATAAAGACGGTTCCCTGCCCTCAGGCTTACAATCTAAAAAGACACGACACAAAAGGAGAAGGGAATGTTGGGGGGGGGGAATCAGGTCCAGCATTCTCGCTCCTCTGAGGCCTGGACCAAGGCAGATGGACCAGAGGGAGGACTCTTTTTCTTCAGGCTAGCCCTGGTGGAGCTGGGCCTGCCTGGTCAACTCCCTCGCAGGCCGGAGGATGGCAGTTATGGAGGGAGGAGTCTCTTCTTCCAGGCTAGCAATGACGTCAGAGGGAATCCCTTTCTCACAGCCCCCCTCCTGCCTTTCAAGTGCCTCTGGAGGGAATGGAGCAGGGAATAGGAGGCATGCTCAGTGTTCTGTGCTTCCTCCAAAAAGAGCTCCCCCCGGGCAGCACAGGAGTACTTATCTCCTGTGTACTTTGTTGTGGATGATGGGTTCAGCCAGGAATTCCCTCATGAAATCCCTGGCTTGACAGAGTGAAGTAGGCAAAAGGACCCAGGATATAGCTGAGAATTCAGAGTTTATTTAAGCTGGCTGTTCCCAAAAGGATATAGTTTCCAAAGATTTGGGGACCTCGTTTTGAATAAAATGGCAGGTTTGATAGGAGTTCAAACAAAGAAGCCTCTTTCATACATTCTATTGGCTGGTTTAAAGTTTAAACATAGAGAACTTTCTTGCAATCAGAGTGGAGATACATGAATACATTAAAATATACTTAAGGCACATTTGGTTACAATCTTATCACCTATGTGTTAATTTGCCCCCCTTCCCCTGCCAGGGATGCTGCTCTTCTTATCTCTGATTTATTATGGCTCTTTCGAGGAAACCAGGAACCAAATGAAGCCTTGGTAGAGCAAAGGGTCATTTCGTTCTGTAAACATTCCTGCATCCTTGATGGGGCCCTAATCTACATTCCTTTTCTTGTATACAGTCAGAGCAAATGCTTTTGTTAATAGCTTCTAAAATGGCTTTTTACATTCTATATTTCACCATAGATTTCTAAGCTATTCATTGATTATTGAAATATATACATCTAACTTGACTTTTCCGGCCTCTTTGTTCCCAGAAGGAGCAACCAGGGAGCACAGGAGAGAAAATTGCAGCCAGCAAAGGAGCTTGGGAATTGTAGTCTGATTCGAAGGCAATCCAGGGGTGACCGAGACATGCGTTCCATACCTGGCAAATTTGAATTGAATGCAACTTTGGAGTCAAACAGGATTTGTAAATTCTCTGTTTCCTCGAATTTACCCATCTCTTGATTGACCCTGGATTGGGTTCGAATTGACTTGGCATTGCCTTCAATTATGTGTGATAATCTCTCATGAAAAAACGTAAACCCCCATGTTTGCACCTGGGATCACACTGCATTAACTGTCCAGTTTTCTCCGTGTGATAATGTCCTGAAGAGAGTGGTGTAAAGGAAACTGTCATTTTAACAAAGTTGAAACCAAGAAAATAAAACTCCCAAGTGAAACAAGTAACACAAATACGTGAAGTAACAAACGTCTTATTCACACATAACTAAGTATCTATTGTTTGAAACATCTGCTAAATAAAGTTTTGTTATTATTTTAGTGAAAGCTTGTGTGTAGTTTGAGTAATTTATGCTACTAATATAAAGCATTTTAAGACAAAGTCTAGAGAGATTTTAAAAAGGGTCTGTAACAAATTGGTGGCAGTGAGGGAATAGAAAAACTCCTTTGGGCTGCCACAATAGAATCAGTAAAAGTGCTCTTGACAATTTGGTGGCAGCGGTGGGATGACAAAACCCATGGGGCTGCCACAACAGGAAAATAGTTGGGTGAGTGGGACTCATTGTATTGCCATCAATGTTATTGTTCATTCCCAGTTACAAGAAAGGTATCTATGTGCATACATGTGCACATGCTAATTTCACATGTTGCCCATAGCAGTTCATGGCAACATATGAGACTTTTTAAAAAGCTTCTTTCACAGCATTGCAGGGTACAATAATGTGAAAGCAGTTCTTTTTTTTTTTAAAGAAATCATGTGATGCCATGAATTGCCATAGGCAACATCTGCATATTCACCTCTATCTATCTATCTATCTATCTATCTATCTATCTATCTATCTATATGCGCATAGTTGCAATGCTTTTCTCTGTACCTAACTCACAGGTTTGTTGTGAGAGTACAAAGGCACAAGCCAGAGTGAGATCTTTGAAGGATGGGTGGGATATGAATAGAAGCAAGAAAAGGCAGATAGCAAAGAGTTGTTCTGCTGGCAGATCTTTTTCTATCAATGGAACTGCAAGGTTATCCTTCCAGCTTGTGGACCTCTCCTTTCACCTCTGTGCATCTCCCAAGTAGTTTTAAGATTGAGTGAAGAGCTACAAAGAGAAAAGGGTGGGGAAAAATTTCCATTGCACTGCCAGTCATGCACCAATGTGTTGTTAGTTCTAGACCTAAAATATTCTCTTTTCCTTCAAACACAATTGCCACATTATTCTGTTTTTTGTTTTGTTTTGTTTTTTTACATTTGCTTATTCTTCCTATTGCTCTTCTCTATAGCTTCCACTTCTCTTTTCCATTTCATTATGTGAAACTTAGGAAAATGGTTTGAAAATTTAGGAAAAATGGTTCTATAATCACTGCACATTAGTGTTGCTACTGCTGAGGGATCCATGGTATTTTCTTATTTCCGTTAAAGCTGTTCAGTCCAGAGTAAATGAAGGTGGTTTTGTTTTGAATTTGCAGCACACTGTTTTTCTTTTCCTTTAATTTATATTGTAGTGAATGGTGCTGTCTTGTAGTCCTATCCTCCCGAGCATTTATTTATAGGTGACTCTAGAGGCTGGAGTCTAGCCTAAAGAACATGAGCTTAATCAGAATGTTCTGTAATTACCAATGGCTTTATTCAGAAAGGATGATACATGCCTTCCACTGTGCAAGGGGAAATAAGTGTATTCATTTCGTATCCCATTCCCACCTTGCATTATAAAAGCTAAATATCCATTCTGTAAATAGAGATGAATCAGCAATCTGTATAATATTCATTCATCATACATATTTCACTAGGAGGATATTATAGTGACTGGAAAGTTCTTACAAAAATAATATGGAAATCCGAAACTTGATGTGGAGTGTCAGAGAGCTTCTTACTATTATTTACCTTATCAGCTTTTGCTTTCTGAAATCAATGGAAGGGCATCTAGTTCAGCTAATCCATATTTCTGAGTATGAAATTGAATTTATAGTCTGTAGTATGTTGACTACCGCTCACATTTAAGGCATAATTGATTTTTATTGAAAAGCCAGCAGCCACATCAAAAATTTCCACAAACCACAAGGATGTTATATTTTACCCTGTTTAGATAATAGCATTGCTTTATTTATCCTTTAAATTTGAAGCTTTTATATTTATATCGGCAAATGCTGGGAAAGTGTGACTGATGCCTTGTGAAACCATCCAGCTGTACTTCTGTTAAAATCTGCAGTACAGAAATAAGTAACTTTATATTCCAAAGGTAAATGCCAATGGTTGGTTTGTTTTAGGCATAAATGAAATAATAAATCTGGCATGCATTCGCCCACACATGCACACACAAAATCCATTTTAAGTCATAAGGCAAAGTTATTTTTCTTCATTTCAACAAATAGCTTGCATCATTACTTTTCTCGTTGTTGTTTTTTTCCTACTGCTTTCCCATTTCTTTCTTTATGTCTTTCTGGGCCTCTTGTTTCCCCTTTAGCTCTCCAAATTCATGTTTGCATCTGATTTAAATTGCTTATATGAAGAGAGAACCAACTAATCCATATTAACTATTCAAGTTTCCAGGGAGTTGCTTTCAGGTACAAGGATAATCACAGACTAAATTTCAGTAATGACAAGTGACTCTAAGTGAGTTTCTCCACCAGTTTTAAGTGTCGACACTCCATCATTCATTCTGACTCCTTTATTTTCTTGTACCCCCTCCTAACTCTGTACCTTGGTGTCATATCCAAGGCATTGCTATATTAGATATTAAAACACACAGGTCAAAATAGATATATTTGGACATATGGTACATTGCCATATATCTAAGATTTTACTAGGAAAACTCTCCTTTGTCATTGTGAGGACCAAATATATCTCGCTTTTGTACCTATGTACTTATGTGCATTTGGAGGATGGGGATGAAAGGTCTGTGTGTGTGTGTGTGGGGGGGGGGGGGGATTGAAAAAGAGAGAGAGAGAGAGAGAAGAGTGCTCAAAACAATTTGTCAAATTCAGAGAAACACAAAACCTGAAGAGATTATACATTTGCCTCTTAGAGTAAAACCATCTGAAAGAAGCAATATGCCTTTCACAAATTCAGAAATTTTCAAAGCAAAGTGTGACAGGTACAGGTACAAATCCTGTTAATAAGGAGCAGGGTTTGTACCTGTACTTGTCACTTGGTACTTTGAAAAATGTTAGACTCAAACTGTCTACAGATGTTCACTTCGGTCTCTCTCTCTCTCTCTTACACAAACACATTCTTTTTTGGTTTCACTAGTTTCATCAGTTTCTGACATCTGGATTACAAATTCCTAGGTTGTACATTCTACATGTTGTTTTGAATGTGACAAGAATCTTATCTTCTGGGATAAAAACAAAGTTCTTGGACTCCCTGAGTTGAAAGGAATTGGGCAAATGACTGTACATGTGAATTGTTCATAGTGATTGCAGCAATGGACATTGGTCCTGATTGCAGTGTTTGCTATGCAAGTTCAAAGGGCTCTTCCCAGAACCCTGCAGCCTCTGCCATGGTTTTGCATAGCAATGGTTCCCAAAGACAGCGACATCTCCAGTGCTACAAGCCACAACAATCAATCATTTTACACTATAAATTTTTAAGTAGTTTGCTCAGGCATATCTGTGAGAAATATGTGAGACTACATCTCACAGTCACAGTAATCAGATTGACAAGGCAAAATCTGAACTATAACCAGTCCCATGACTGCCCAAACATACACAAGGTCTAGGTGAGAAAAGATACAGCTTAGTAGAAACATATAAAAGTAGGTTTACTTACAGATTACTTGTTCATTAAAAAAAAGTCTTATGGAGGAGAGAGGGGTCAGAAAGAGAAGCATGGTGTTGTTTAAGAAGAAATTAGTATTGAAGTGAATACACAGCTGAAGAAGTGATAAACTTGATGAGGACCAAGGAAATAAATTGATCTGAAAAAGTGAAGCACGATTTAAAATTTAAATAACTACTTGGAATAAATATCATTATTGGAAGACACTGATGTTAATAAGAAGCATCAGTGCCCTTTTTCATTTCAATAAGAAGCATGTAATGCCCTTTTTCATTTGCCCAGAAGCAAATATACTCTCTTATATAATGTTGGTTGAGGGGAAGAAATTTGTTGTCAACCAACAGTATATATACCGCACTCTGTTTCGTGCCAGCATTCTCTGAAGATGTCAGCCACAGATGCTAGTAAAACATCAGGAATGGTAGAGAGGAATTTCCTATCTATCTAAGGAGGGGGAAAGAGAATGTAAAAATCTTCCTACAGAACTGGGTTCAAATCTCCATGTAGTATTAAAGTTAACTGGCTATTTCTGGTCCAGTTGCATAGCTCTCAGCCTAATCTACCGGACAGAGTTGTTGTGAAGGTGAAAGTAGGGGGACCCACATACACCACTCTGAATTTCTAAGAGAAAAAGATGATTGAATTGACCCTTAGAAATGACATAAATGTGTTAGACCCAGACTACTATTTTACTTTTCTATCACAGTATTTCTGTTTACCAATATTCACATCTTCCCACTGCATCAGTGTGATAGCTATTATCTCTGCCCTGTAGATGGAGAAGCAGAATAGGAAAAATATTATTCATACAATATTCACAACTTTGCAATCCACTTTATGACTGAAAGATGTATACACAAAGCATTTGTTATATAAACTGATTCATCCTGGTAATACCCCTGAGGCTGTAATACATGATTCCTACCTTAAAAAGAATTACAGTAATGTCAAGATGTGAGTTGCCTAGCATTCCAGTGCAATAATATAGTAAAACTGATGTGGGTTTACTAGGAACAAAAATGAACAAAGACATAATTAAAAAGGGAATTGTGTGATATGATACATCTTTTATAATTTGGCAAGGGGAAAGGCCTTTTTTTCAAAAGTGTTTTGTCATCTTTCTCTGTTTCTCCCCTCTTTAATTAGAAGACTTGCCTCTTAAGTGGACAGCAAGATCTAATCTAATTATGGTGAAGCAAAACACACTGCCAGCATACTTATGATGGAGAATGGAAGCATGCCATAGTAGCTGGAACAATGGCAGGCTGTTCCAACAACCACAGAAAGGACTGTGAACATATTTTAACTCACAGTGTTTGGGACAGGGTTATGCCTATCCAGTGGCAAGATCTGGCCAACACAATACACCTCCCCAAAAAGGTGTCAGATGCCTGCTACACACCACCCATCCAAGTTTTAAAAAGTCTGACTGCTTGTGTGATCCAGGGTTGTGTAAACTTCTGCCAGCCTAGCAGTTCGAAAGCATGTACATGCAAATAGATAAATAGGTACCATTCTGGTGGGAAGGTAAACAGCATTCTGTGCAATCATGTTGGCATGATCACAGGGTAGTCTCTGACAATGCTGGCTGTTCATCTCAGTAATGGAGATGAGCACTGCACCCTATGGTTGGAAACAACTTGACAACCTTGTTAATAAGAAATACCTTTACCTTATATTCATATACACAGTTACAGTGGGCCCTTGGTATCCACTGGGTTTGGTACCGGAGCCTCTATGGATATCAAAATCTGTGGATGCTCCAATCCCATTAAATACAATGGTGTAGTAAAATTGTGTCGCTGATATGAAATAGCAAAATAAATAAATAAATAGAACAGCTTCATTATATACCGCTTCATACTGAACTAACAGTGTCTAAGCAGTTTACAACTGTAAGCTAATTGTCCCCAACAATCTGGGTATTTGTTTTAGCAGAAGTATTGAACTCACTTTTGAGTGAGTGGCTGCAGTACAGGTATTTAACCACTGTGCCACCAGGGCTCCTATCAAAGTTTGCTTTGAGAATATTTTCAAGCTGTGGGCAGTTGAATCCATGGATAAGGAATCTGTGGATATGCAGAGCTGACTGCACTTTGAAAATGACATCCACTGAATTAATCTGGATTTTCTTCTGAGTTGCTATGTAGAGAATTGCCCTGAATCACAAATATATAAATACTTACCTTGGAGTAAGTTCCATTGCCCTAAAGGAGTCCTGTGGTATCTTCAAGAGTTGATTATCCCAAATGCCTACATAGATTTCATTTTCTTAAAAGTGTATGAACAGTGTCCATAGTGGTTTCTAGGAAATGTATACAGCAATAAACCAGTTAGCTACTAAAGTGGCTGCAAGATTCATAGCTGCTTTGTTTTTCACAGCTTATTATGGTTATCCCATAGTATCTTAACACACACACACACACACACACACACACAGAGAGAGAGAGAGAGAGAGAGAGAGAGAATTATTTTTATATTTCAGCTCTCTCAATCAATTTCTGAAGAGATTTCTATCCTGTTCTGCTCTTATTAATGGAAGCAAACCTTTAAACAATGCTATTTATACATAGAGTATCTTGAAACAATAGCATTGCCTACGTTTATTCCTGTTTGTGCATGCAGTATGTATATAGTTTGTGAAGTAATGGTATCATGCAGCAGAACCCCTCTACTCCAGTGATAAAGACATTAAAATGAAATGCTTAAAACAGCACCTTTGGGTTCAAAAAGAATGGGGAAAGGCTTTGATATGTCACCCGCTAAAATATGCCTCTTGTTCCATAAACAAAACATCACAGCAAATGAGGGTATGTTGTGACGCAGAGTTAATGAAAAGGAATTGTTAATTTAGTCTTTGTCCTTGATTGCTGCAATGAGATATGTTTATTGCTTCTTAGAATCCCTCTGCTTCTTGTCCCAAGTCCTTTGCTTAAGATATAAGTGATATTGTGAAAGTGGAATAATAAATAGGTGTTTCAGTAGAGTGAAACAAATTAGCTTTTACTTACCAAAGAAATGCTGAAATTCAGACCTCCCTTTGAAGCTAAACCACAGATAGAAGAGTCATTGAATCTTCTTTCTCACAGCCCCTCCCTATCCTACTTTCCCCCAAATGCACACAGATGGGTTGGAAGAGAAAGATGACAAATGAGTTGTGTTTGCTTAGATTAATGGGTATTATCATGTTAATGGATGTTTATGGTGTAGTTTGGGAGGATCACGTGATTGTGTAGAAATGCATGTCTCAAGTGCAGCTGAGAGAAAAAAGAGAGAGGAAGAGGAAATATAGATGCTTGTTATTAACCTTTTTTTTGTTTATTCAGAATGTTTTAGACTTCTTTAATGAGTATCAGCTAAATGAGAGAAGGGGAGGGGACAGAAGCATGCTAGAGACATGCTTACATCTTTGGTGATGCCTTCTATTTATGGTTGTGCAAATTATATGTTGTTCTAATGTTCTTTTCTACTCCTTTTCTCATGCAGCCGCTCGTAGTTCTATGGCACATCTATTGCTTTTGAAGCTTGACATATTGATCAAGAGTTTAGCCTTCCTAACTACTACGCATATATCAATTGTTGCTGATGATGTCAGGTCACATTTGATGGAAAGATGATCCTACATCCCACCAGGAGAGCTTCTGCAACTTGAAAGGCTATATACAATTATTCATCTGTTCTTGTTAAATTAACAAAACATTGCAGATTTATGACACCAGGTTTTAGTATAAAGTATTAATTGGATGGCTGTGCAACTGAAAAATGAACATCATCATAGGAAATAAGGAAGAAACATATCCTCTTGTATTTGAACACTTGTTTTATGTTGAGAAAAAAGAATTTATAAGATGTCTATGAAGAATGCCATATTCCTTTCATGAGTTCTAACTGGTGTCTAGCACTTTATGAAAAAAAAAATCATTTGGGCAGTTGACCTTTCTCTTGTCCTCTTCTCCTTAAAAAATCTCCACAAGTTTTGGGGGACTCATTGGTCATTGTTGTTTGTATCTTACTGATGTGCTATGAAACAGAGGATTGCCCAAAACTGGATGGAGACATTCACACTGCTTGTATTTCAGAAATTTAGCTTGCAGTCTCCCAGTGATGTAGTCCATAATGTTCAGAATTTCTCCCTGCTTCCTTGCAGAGACCTTTGAGGGAATGGAGGAATTTCAGAGGAAGAATGGATGAGAAAGATTTGTTGTCCAAGATTATCTTGGGCTTGCAATTACTTCATTTCTCCTGATGCGTGGAAAACAGGCTCCAACTCTCAGTGAGGGGAAAAAAGGAATTTGTATACATGAAGCTAACATTAACATGTGTGTTAGTGGCAAATACATCTGTATACATGAAGCTAACCTTTCTAAAAAAAATCTTTTGGGAATATTCCCACTAGACTCAAATTCCAGTGACTAATCTTTTGGTTGGTGCACTGCAATGCTGTAGGCCCATCTTTTGGTAAATCATATGTGTATATAATTCTTTTTTCATTAACACTGTAGAACAAAAGTGAGATTCACACAGCTGGTGGGTCACATGTGCTCTCCTCCCTGTTTTGTGGCAGATTTGTGTTCTTCCCTCTCCAAAAATGGCCCAAGGGAGAATTGTTGCTTTTGAAAACCTGCAGAAATTGCAATTCTCTTCTAGAGTATTCCCTCACCCCAAAAGACAAGACTTCGTTGGAGAAAAAAAAGTGTGTGTGTGTATGTATGTATGTGTGAGTGTGTGCGTGCATGCACACATGAATTTTAAGATAATTCTCTGGTTTTTCTGGAAACAGTCAAATCAAGATTATAAAATAGTTTTTGTTCATCTGCCTTGTTTAATATGATCACAGAAGGCAACAATTAGCTCATGAGGAAGGTGCTGGCAAAATGTGCAAAGACAGAGGAGCAGCACTGGCTTTCTTGATGTAATTAATTTAATAATAATTTGTTTTATTTATATACCGCTATTCCAAAGATCATAGCGGTGAACAGCAAGTAAGCTAATTAGCAAGTAAGCTAATTTGCCCCCAACAGTCTGGGTACTCATTTTAGCAACCTTGGAAGGATGCAAGCCTGAGTTGAGCTTGGGCCCTTTTGCTGGTCTTGAACTCGCAGCCTTGTGGTTTTGAGTGAATGGCTGCAGTACAGGCATTTAACCACTGCGCCACCAGGGCTCCACCAGCACCCTTGATGCTCCTGTGGTTGTAGGGGATGAAACGGGGGCATGTTCAGAGTAAATTTGAAGATCCTTGAATCTACAGCATCCATATCCTGCCCACTTATATGACACAACATATAGAAGCCCCAGGCCTGGCAAAGTTATATTTTCCTCCCCGTGTAACAAAATGAGAGCTAAAGGAAAAGCAGCAGGAGAAGGAGGGGAAAAGGTGAGGAAAAAACTGTTGTGGCCTGTGTGCTGCACCCATAACCCTTGTTGGGGCGTATGGAAATGACGTGCAGTGTCCATCATGACCACCTGCAGAGTTCAACCACGTCTACAGGATGCCAGGAAGAAGGAATCTGTGAAGATGTCCTCAGCTAATGACTCTTACAAGTCTTCACTCTAAACGAGGGCTTTAATCTTCCTTTGCAGTATTTACAACATAGATATACACAGTGTATTAGACATCCGTCTCTAATACACAATATTTACACCAGCCAACAATAACACAACCTCTGAGGCAGCCACATTAACACACAACCATCTCACTGCCTCCCAGTAACAGACACAGCCCACTCCGAGGCACCAACTGTCTCTCCCTCCTCTCAGTGACAGTTGAGAACTGACAGTTGACAGTTGCATCAACATTCCGATGATGCCCTGTTTGAATGCTGACACATTAGCTGCCACTGGAACTGTAAATTATCTGCACAACAGCTCCCCCTAGTGGCCACACCAATGTCATTTCCTGACAAAAACTACTCCTTTTGAGGGAGTTCTTCACAGAATCATAGGATCCTAGAGAAAGATCTGAATGCTTTGCCAAATAAAATGTGAAAGAAACAGGCCTTTATTTGGAAATAATCACACTGAATTGAGAGAAAATCTGATATGTAGAAAGACAGAGAAACTTGTATCAGCCTAGGTATATCTCCATATTTTAGATGTCCATGAAGAGGATGGAAAAAGAAGGCAGGGAAGAATTTGGTTCTTGAACTCGCTGTGTATACTAAAATCTGTGGATGCTCAAGTCCCATTATGAATAATGTCATAGTAAAATGATGTCTCTTATTTAAAATGGCAAAATGGAAGTTTGGTTTTTTTAAAATTTATTCATTTTTTACATATTTTCAAACTGTGGATGCTTGTATCCATGGATTTAAAATCTGTGGATGCAGAGGGCTGACTGTACTGCTTTTTTTCTCATTTCCACATAATGAAGCTCCCTGAAAAGAAATCATCTTGTAGCTTCAAAATTTCATCTGTGCACCTACACAATTTTGCCATTCACAAAAGTCAAATACAGCACAATAGGGTATAGAATTTTGGTTAACTGTTTTGATTCAGTAATAAGTTTATCTTTACCAAATAAAGTCATATGGATTTTACATCTGAAGAGTCTGAAAGTTCTTAAATGATTTCTGGAAGGGATGTCAATGTATTAAAGTCAATCTGTATATTTATTTAGTGTTCATCCAGTGCCCATGATCCACATTCTTCACCATTTGGGAATACTTCACAAATCTTGTTGGCTTGTAAGAGGGATATTGTTCAGATGATCTTATCATCTATATCATATCTATCTTTTAAAAAATCTCTTTTTTGTTAGCGCTGGTAATTTATAGTGAGTGCAGAACCTGTTTCACAGAATATTGAAAAGACTTTTCTGCTAAAGCTAATTGCCTTTCACTTTATTAAGAATTCATGGGGTTAACTTGCTTTAAATCTCTGCTGAACTAATTGTGGCCTGGCCTTAATGCACTGGATTAGGATCTTGAGAAATGAGGCAGAGGTCTTTCTCAGCAGGTCACCAGAGAGATCCTCTGAGGTTTCTTCTCTGCAACTTTCTTAACAGGTGATCCATTGTTCTGGTTCAAATCCCCTTGTTTGCTCTGATGTGTGAGAGAGGGCACATTGCAAACTGCTAAGATACCTCTGTATGTGTATGGGTCTTTGCGTACACAGTTTTGTAGATTTGCAGGCTATTCCAGAGCCTTCAGTTTACCATAGATGTAATATAAAAATAACAATCTCTGTTACCGAATGGGTTTTAATGTTGAAAAAGGCTAGAACTGGGAATTGGCTATGTTAAGATCTTGCCAAGACACACAACCTAGAGGGTTGGGGGAGGGAGACATTTCCCCCTGGCCTGCTAGTATTTCTTGCTGTTGCTTCCCGATCATCTACTCTCTTGGGGAAAACAAAAAATGAGCAATGTGAAAGAACTTTAATATCTGCACACCATGTCCTATCATCTCTGTTGTCATGTCTTACCATTTCCTATCATCAATACTTCATGTCCTATCATTTTTTGAGAGGTGGTGATACCTAGGAGGAAAAGCACCCCTGACAACAACAGGAGCAGTAAAAGGAAAGAAAGAATTGGACTTAACCAGGAAGAAAAGCCATTGAGAACAAAACCCAAGCAAAATCTTTTTAAATAAACAAACACCAACCTTAGAACTGAAGATGAAAACAAACAAGATAATCTGAAAAATGGTTACCCAGATATACCTTGTAAATATAGATAGAGCTGAAAGTAAATTATTAAAAATAAACCTAAAAAGCACGTTTTCTCATTAAGGGTGTTAGGTAAAATATTATTCATTAATACTAACAGTTATTATTCTTGTTTTAAATGTAATTTTTAGCACTCAGAATGGTTTGTCTACCTCTTCCCTACACAGACATAATATCTGAAGATTTCATATTTGCAGTCACAATGAGACATCTTGGAGATGAGACCCAAGTCTAAACATGAAATTCATTTATGGTTCATATACATCTTATACACCAAGGGTCGGCAACCTACGGCCCGCAGGCCACATGCGGCCCACCAAGCCGTTGGGACCGGCCCCTGCTCGGTCCTGCGGCTGATTGCCGCTGCCAAAGGCCCCTGCGGCGGGCAAGGGGGGGGCTTGCGTGCGGGCCCATTGGCCTCCGGCACAGGCACACGGGGGCCTTTGGCCTTCGCCTCTGGCACAGGCACACGGGGGCCTTTGCGCACGGGGTAAGTGGCAGGCAAGGGGGGCAAGTGGCGGGCAAGGGGAGCAAGTGGCGGGCAAGGAGGAGCAAGGGGGGCAATTGTCTATAGAAGCCTTAGAAACAAGACTGAAGGAAGACAGGCAAACTGAGGAGATTAGAAAGAAATCTGTTCAGCATTCAGTACAAATTAGCTTCCCACAATGCAAGCCAGCCCTCAGTTATGGAGTCTCTTTCCACAGCACTACAATTCTGACAGGTTAGACTCCTGAATCCCTTGTATTTAAGCCCACCTACAAAATGATACCCACACCATGCTATCTTATATAAAGTTGCCGCCCCTCAGTAGGACAGAAAATTTAATGTCTCAAGACAAATTTTCCCCTCCCAATGGTATTGTAGAAGCCCCTGGTGTCATCTGTGTGTGTGTGTGTGTGTGTGTGTGCGTGTGCGTGCGCGCGCGCACATGTGTGTATGGTAGTTTTTCTGCTTATAGACATGATCTCTCTTATTATGCATATAGCTCCTTCAGCATGAACCTCGAAATCCTTTATAAATCCTAAAGATGTTTTATGGCAAGTGTGAGAAACCTTCATCCTCCAGATGCCATAGATAACAATATCCATTTTCCCCATATTAATTATGCCAACTAGGGCTTCTTCAGGGAGCAGAAGTCCAAAACATCTGGAAACCCAGGGCAAAAGGTTTTAGAATCTTTCCACAAGCACTAGACTTTTTCCATATGTCAAATCAAATACTACCACACTGAAGAAATAACAGGCTGTTGCTCTTTGTATGGCCACTTCACCCTGGGTAATAATAGGGGCAATCTTTTATAAGGATAACCATTCTGTCTTCCATGTTAATTTTCTAAGAAAAATAATTCCCTAAATGCAAATGCATGGAGGAGGGCTTTTTTTGTTTCACTTAAGGCATCCATGCTAGGTGTGAAATTCTGTCCATAAGAGGGTGGTATGGTTCCAAGGTGGGCAACATTTTTGCTGCCACAGCTACAGATAATGATGGCTTCATGCACACATTTCTCCACCGAATAGGGATGGAGCTGTTTAACCTCACCTTCCCTGTATACTCAGCTCTCACTGAGCTTTTTCAGCAACACTGGGATTTAAGGCAGATCACAAGAAGAATAAGAGAATAAAAAGATAAGAAAAGAAATGAAGCATTTTAAAAGTCATGTTAAAACACAATAAACAAATTAGCCACTGTGTGTTTATGTGCTTTCTGTCAATTAATGATGACCCCATTGATTTCATAAGGTTTTCTTAGGAAAGGAATATTCAGAGATTGCTTGACCAGTTCCTTCCTCTGAAATAAGAGTTTATCATAGTTCTTCAGTTCTCTTCCCACAGAAGATGTTTGTAAAAGTGAGTCTTTTTTTCTAGCTGGAAAAAATCTGTTCCACATAAGACTTGCTTTTACAGCTGTCTCCTGTGGGAAGAGAACTGGAGCACTATGATGTAATGCAGTAAGGCACATAGAAAGGCACTACTATCCAGATGAACTTCCACTTTCTTTCCTTGTGCAATAAGCTCCACAGCTTGTAACACATGGGACCTCCCATGTATTTACCATCCAAGTACTAACCAGAGCTGACCTTCTAAGATCAGATGGAATTTGGTCCCTTTAGGATATTTAGGCAGTCAAATTAGCCACTGTGGAATAAAAAAAGGAAATCAAACACATCAGTAAGAAAGAACAGTGTATGGTGCAATTAAAGTGCTAAAATAAGTAACTACCCTAGAGGTTCAAATCTGTCTATTGCCCTGTTTTCCACTTGTTGAAGCACCATGTTTAATCCAATCTAGGACTTGTTACAATTTTTCACAATTTCTTTGTGTTTTCTGGGAAGTGAATGTGACAATGAAGAGCATTTGCTTTACTAAACTGGTCTTAAATGTTTGAAAGACATTTAAACAATATATGATGAAGCAGTGTCCTAGCCACAGTCATGAGCAAGCTTTATGTACTCCCCAACACCCATTTTCCCAGACAAGCAACCTTCAATATTTTATTATATTAGTAATAGAAGGTACATGATGAAATCATATCACTGTTTCATCCCAGACAAGTTCAGCTGTTGTCAAAATGATATACTTTGCTGTGGATTTATTATTAAACTGATGGTGTAATGTACTTGAGCAGAGTTACAACAATAGAAGGATAACAAAGTTTTAATAGAGCAAAGTGGATTACCTCCTGTGACAGTGTGTAAAATTACCTGTGAGTTCCCAAAGACAAAACAGGTAATTTCATGCAAAACAATACAATAGAGCTTGTACTTGTTGCCATCTTGCACAGCTCTATTATTGTCACTTATTATTGTATTCATAATTTGGAGTCATGCAAAGGAGATATATAGTGGGGCATCTAACGACCAATTGCGTCTTGCACTTTTGTTTAGAAGGTGACAGTTCTCTTGTCTTACTTGGGGAATATATGGCACAATGAGATGCTTGCCATCATTTTCTTAACTGGGATAATAAACAGAGAACAATTCTGCATAAAAGCTCATATCGTCTTCTTTCATTCCTTTTCTTTTCAGAGGCTGCCTAAGGGTTTAAGCAATTTAGTTGTCTGACCTGCATCCTTTCTCTGCAGTCTGCAGTTCTTTTGTTTAACATTAGTATGTGGGCAAACAGCATTCAGAGCTGTGTGCAGCTTATCAGCCCGTGTTCAGTCAACCAGAACCCCCATTCTGTGTATCTAAGAAGGGCCACGTTTAATGTTTCACAGTAGGAGCTTCGATGGTTTCCAAAATGACTTGTTTATCAGATAAACTCTGTCCTTGCACTGACACACAGTGGCTCTTCAGCATCAGGCTTGCCTGTATGTACGAGAACTGGAAAACAAGGTGTGTATGTAATGCATAAAGAGGAAAATCCAAGCGTATAGTATGGTGACACTAGCACTTTATAAAACAACACCGTCCTGCAGTAAGGACACATACACAGTAAAACAAGAGAATGTGGAAATAGGGCTAAGGCAACAACCAAAACTTCTCACTTTTCCCTAAGAGTTCATTGTTCAATGGGCAAGGGATATCTAAGTGAAGTTTTTTAAAAAAACAGCTACCATTTCAAAAAGCATAGTTAAGAACTACTAAGATCAGTGGAGAGAAACTGCAGAGGAGTTTTGCACACACTCAAAAATCAGAGTATGAGCGAAATAGTTCATGCAAATGAAACTATGGGTAAAAATCTGCATGAACTGAAAGAGGTTTTGGGATCACAGCTCAGCAACTTTCTCATATGCACAGGCTCTCTGCTACATGAGCATGAGAAATTGCTTTCATGGTCAGCGCACTGCTTGGAGGATACTGTCACTGAATGAACTGAGCTGTCCTCCATACTGAACTTAGTCTTCAACATGCTTGCTAGGGCTGTAAAGAATACTTACAAATTCTCTTGTCCTCAATGGGGGGGAAAGCATCTCAAGGCATAGCTGAGAAGGGAGTTGACCGTCGGAACCTACATTTGGGATTTGGGACTTTTTTGGGGTGTGTGTGTGAAAAACAATTGTAAGATATCACACAAAAGACACTGCTCTCTGGGTAAACACAAATGAATTTTTTTTTATTGTTTGTTGTTTTACTCCAAGCAATTGCTTTAAATATAAAACTTTCAGAAACAAGTTCCAAAATGTGTGAATTTTGTTTCAAAAAATGCACAGAAATTTGTCACTGTGGCAAGAAGTTTTGAAATTACACATACTTTGCAAGAATGGATTAAGCAAAAATTCATCAAAGCCATCCATACAGTTGGAAGGGAGCCTTTCAATGAAATATAACACTGCATAGGTGGACTTCTACTTGTGAAATAGTAGTCTCTTAATCTGTTTTACCCCCATAGTATTTTGTTCTTCTCAAATTACTTGATTCTTCCAGTCTTTCAGAGCCAATTTTGAGGGTGTTTAGGGAGCTATGGGAGGAGATGAAATAACACTTTCACCTCCAGATGGAAGTTATTCTGTTGCTAAAAGAAATTAACTGGATACACAACTTGTGTGTACATTCAAATCTCTTGGCTAAGTCCGATTTGCAGTTAAGGTAGTCATGAGTAGTGTGTTTTAATTGGATTTATCATACTTGCTTTAGATGGGTGAGGACTTATCTTTTTATCATTTTTCTTGTTTTATTATAATTATATTTAATATTAAACTTTTGTATGTTTAAATGTATTGTATCTCTTTAAATTTTCAAACCATCTTGAGTCCTGGTTTGGAGGAAAAACATGAGATACAAATAAACAGCAGCAACAACAGCAGTGGCAAAAATAATAAATATGTATAAATTGTAGCCAAATAATATTTTCAAATAATTGTAAAAGCCTTGTTTTTTTCTCCCCCCCCCTCGAAATTTTTAAACTAAGTTTAAACAAAAGGAAGAAGGAAAGCATTTATCTAAAGCTGAATAAATAGTATTAGTATAGACATTTAATCTGGTAAAGAAAGATCTGAATGCTTTGCCAAATTAAATGTCTATACTAATGTGGGTTCTTAAGATGTAGGTATGGACTTTTCTTTTCTCATTTGTTAAAATAAGGATGTCTGTGTATGTGTGTGTGTGACAGACAGACATACACACATACATACACACACGCATGCATGCACACACATACATACATATATTCTGCTGTTCTAGCAGTATGTCAACAAACAGCATGTCATAAGGGAAATAAATATTGCATTTAGAAGTAGTATTATAATTAGTAGGCCTATTTTATTAGGTTTACTATTCATTTGCTGCCCAGTTTGTATAAATTTTTCTAAATGCTGGGATGCCAGTCATTATGTCCAGTATTTTGTTGGGAATTTATAAATATAAATATAATAATTATAAATATTTGGAAGGGGCATTATACAAGGCCATATTTAGAACCATCTTGTGTTATGTCTTTGCCTCAGCTGCCTAACAGTAGTTGTATGGCTAACAGGCACAGCTCCACCTAGCCATGGGTGGGCCACTGGAAAGAGGTTGTGCTCTTCCATCTTCTGCTGCATAACCAGGGATGAAGGAGCAACCTTTGCTCTTGTCTAGTGGACCAAAGCTCTGCCCACCCACACGAGTTCTATGGGTGGATCTGGACAGTAACTGGGTGCACCTTTGTGGCTGCTTAGTAGGTGGAGCTGCAGCTAAGTGCCATCTAGCTCCCTCTGCACTGCTGGAAAGAAGGAACAGCTCCTTGACTACATTTCATAAGTATGTTGTTAGAGCATTATGTCCCTCTGGCAGGCCTGTAGGATCTTGATTTCTAAATGCAGCACATTCTGAGCTTCTGCTTTACCCCATCAAATAGATAATTTACATTGGCAGCCATTTTTCAAAACCCGAACCTTCCTCCTACATCAGGTGATCTGAGATTAAAGTTGCAATACCTTGGTAAGTGCTAAGGTGCATTTAATGTTTGTTGACCAGCCACAAAATAATGAGACCAGACACAAGTCATTGGTTTAAAACAAGGGCCACTTTATTGACCTGAAATATATTTAAACATTTAAGTCCTGGGGATGAGCAAAAGACAGGGTGGTGGTGGTGGTGCAACTTGATGTGGGTCCAGCTAAGGACAAGATGTCAACCTATGACATTTACCCAGTCTTGCCTTGGGCAAAACACAAGACCCTGATGGCTATCGAAAGAAATTGGTTGCTGTCTTGAATGTTCACCTTTGAAAGACAGGACCTAGATGGCTCCCCTCTCCCATGTCCTGAGGTTAAACTCCAAGGTTGGCTGAAGGTCAAACGTCTTCAGCAACTCCCCAGACCTGTGCCCAGTGGAGGAAATTCCAGAGCTGAGCCTTCCACCAGAACAGAGTTCCAAGGTATACGCCAGTCTGTGCTCCCCCACAGGTTCTTTTTAGGCCATGCGCAGGGTGCCATTGGTGCGCTTGCATGCCATGATGACATCCACGTGGCATGGCACTGTTTGGGCACTGCGCCATGCAGATGTCACCATGGCAGGCCTCGTATGGATGGGGGCGAGCCATGATGATGGCCAGGGTGCATGGTAGGGTTGTGTGCACCCCTAGTTCGGACCCAGGCCAGCGCAGAGCGCCCGTCTGTACAGGCCCTAAAATGACTAAATTGAGGCTATTGTATTTTGGTCACATCATGAGAAAGGATGACTCACTAGAAAACACAATGATCCTAGGAAAAGTAAAAAACAGTAGAAAGAGAGGAAGACTGCATGCCAGATGTTTAGATTAAACTAGGGAGGCCACAGGCTATAGGAGCTGAGAAGAGTAGTTGAGAATAGTCGCTCTTGGAAATGTCTCATTCATAGGGATGCCATGAGTCTAGGCCAACCAAAAGGTAATCAACAAGAACAAGAGCAACAATCTTGAATAATTTCTTGGGAGTAAGGCCCTTTTGAATTGGTCATATTCCTGAATGTGAGTAAATATGATAGAATTAAGAAAGTATGGGTATTGGTAGAATACTTTTGTGCATTGTTCTAGCTACTGATACAGGGTCAGTGCTCCAGTCACAGAGGATAACAAAGGAAGATTTTGCTTTGTAGACCATTTTTATCATCATCAGTAGCACACCTCCTCCTCTTCCTCCTCCTCTCTTTAAGAAGCATGCAACAGAAGGGTCTCATTTGGTCACATTACTGGAAGCCTGGAGGTGGGCTTTCTGGATTTTATTCAAATTGCCCTAGACTTACTCCAAAATTTAAGCTTTTTATGGAACATTTCTCTGATGCCATCCCTACATTTTTCTCCATATAGGGAAAATAGAAACCTCCTTCAATGTGTAGCTTGCCCTCAGCAGATCATAAAGTAACATAATTTACATAGGAAGCTGCCTGATACAATCTGTGGGTACATCTGGTTTAGTATTGTCTACCAGAACTAGGGGATCTGTGGACCATCAGATGTTGTTGGAATGCAGTTTGCCATCAGTGCACCAGCTTGGCCAATTACAGGGACACAATGATTCAAATTCTGGAGGACGTGATAGTTCCTATCCATTATCTACAATGAGTGTGAACAACTCTTCAAGGTTTTAGACAGGACTCTTTCCCAGACTTGACTGTTTCCATAACACATGGGCAATAGCACTCAATTGTGGCTTTGACCCTAAAGTTCAGGCAAGATGAACCCTGGCTCATTTCTACTTAACCAAATGAAAGCAAGAGAGACAATTAAAAAAAGGAAAGGAAAGGAAAGAGGCAAACGGAGATACAGAGAACTGAGAATTACCATTATTCTGACCCAATACAAAGAAGCAGAAAATCAGCAGCAGCAGCTAGAAGCAGAAGAATTAAAAAATAAGGAGGGTGTTCTCACTTAAGATTTGAAACGATTTAAAATACGTTTTTAATAGATCAGATTCAAAATAACCCTGGTCTTATCCCGCGTTCCGAATCGCTTTTATTCTTCATTCCCATCTGGTTTTTTAAATCGAAGTTTTTACCTGCAAGCGTTCCTACTTGGCATGAATTCGGTGTTTAAATAAATCGATTCTTCTCCTCCATACCTTATTTGGAGCTGTCAATCAATAGTACGTCAGAATGACGTAACTTTTATCCAGAATATTTGGAAGCGATTTATCTTTTGGCATCGTTTCCATTTCATTGACAGCCAGGGAGAATCCCTTCAGAGAGCACAGAGATCAATGGGAGAGGCTTCTGGCAAAGCGAAGCTCTTTCCAGAGGAACTATGGGATAGGTTTTGGAGGGCAGCATCCTGTCTCCCAAGATAGCCAGGGAGAATCCCTTCAGAGAGCCCAGAGATCAATGGGAGAGGCTTCTGGCAAAGTGAATTAGAGGAACCCAAGCTCTTTCCAGAGGAACTATGGGAGAATCCCTTCAGAGAGCCCAGAGATCAATGGGAGAGGCTTCTGGCAAAGCGAATTAGAGGAACCCATGCTCTTTCCAGAGGAACTATGGGAGAATCCCTTCAGAGAGCACAGAGATCAATGAAGGAGGCTGCTGGAAAAGCAGGGAGGGAGCACTCTTCCCAAAGATTCTCTTTCCAGGGTTGGAGGAGAAGGCAGATTCCATTTGGGGAGAAAGGCTCTATCCCCCCCTCCCATTGATCAGAGCCCTTCCCTGCCTGGGCGAGATCGGATGCCTCCTCGCGAGGAGCCTTCCCTTCCTGCCTCTCCTCCATTAGAAATGGGCTCTCCCCACACAGAGGGGAGGTTGCAATCCATCGGGGGAGTTCTGTGCTGTCGTTCCTATTTAAATGCTCCGGTTCCTAACTCGAATCAATGGAAAAACGTAGGTCGGACCCTAGTGTTTTTTTAACACATGTTAAATGAGGAAAACTCAATTCAAAATTTTATCCCGCTCTACAATTCGATTTGTAGTGGGGATGATTGCGGGTTGCTCTAGAACCGTTCTAGGTTTAAATCGGATCCTAATAGGAACGCCACTCCTTGGATTCGATTCAGAACGCGGGGTTTCACCTAGTGGGAACATCCCCAAGGAAGAAGCTGCAAGAAGAAAAAAAAATATGTCTGGCCTGATCCAGAAATACAGATTGCTTCAAAACTTCCATTGTTCCCCATGCACAAAGATACAAAGCTCAACTTGTTCTTGCTAAATTTTCACTCAGTTGAAAACTTCTTGTGGGAAAGATGAATTTTTGAGTATGTGTGTATGTGTCAAGGAATAATCCTATTTATTTTTGTTTTGTTTTTAAAAGTCACCCTGCAATTTAAAGGATGAAAGGGTCAATTGTGATCTAAGGCTGAGAAATCAAACTTACCCCAGTGCTTTGAAATTCAAAGGCATTCAAATGTAAAAACTTTTCCTTTTGTCTGTCTTTTATGATGATACTTCTTTTCTACTAAATTGATATGATAGAATCCAAGGGTGTATCTCAGAAGGAGCATGTTATAATTAACCTATTTCAATATATATATATATATATATATTACAGGCAAGGAATCCCACAACCAGTGCACTTCCACACACTTGCTTTGCTCAGAACAATTGACAGCAGAAACAGCACATGACTAAGAAGGCCTTAGAGCAGATTAGTAGATGTTTGTCCTCCTGCTACCCCAATCCCACCCGTTCAGGGAATATTTGTAGGCATTAATGCAGGGTGAAAGGTGGACCCTCAAATGCCCCACAGGATAAAGATATTTGATTTGTTCCTCAAAATTTTATGCATTCCCTTCATGACCCCTTTATCCGACTGGTTTCCCAAGACAAATTCCCATTCCGCCCTAAAACAAACAAACAAACAAACAAACAAACAAACAGGAGGGTGATGCTGTGCCTGGTGTGAAGGTGGTGAAGAAATGGCCACTGGACATGATACATATTAGCCAGAACATCAGTACTGGATACATTGCTCACTTATTTCTCCTGCACAAAATGTCCAGTGTCATATGGGCTGGATACTTTGGCCTTTCACCTGCTGTCCCAGTTGCCTTTACAGGCAAAGAGAAGGATGTTGGGGAAAGGGGAAAGGGAGGAGGAAGAAAGGCAAGGGAAGTTGGGAATCCTGTTGTGGGGGGAGAGGGAAGGGGGAGGGAGGGAAAGAGAGAGAGAGAGAAGGCAAGTGTTTTTAGCGTTTTCATCTAGACATGTGTCCCCTCACTCTGTGACATGGCTGCTCCAATGTTGCCATGGTGAGGATTTCTAATCATCCCTACACATGACAGGCTCCTATTTGTCTGCACTCCCTTGGGTGTAAATTTCTAGGCTTTAAAAAAAAATCCATGTGAGCGTATCATCCTCTGTGCAGATGTTTCGCTGCTTTAGAATACCAGGCAGCTGCTTGTGCCACTGTCGACAGCTAATTGGAGACTGCATCGCAGGAACAGAGGCGTAATTATGGCATAAATACACATCCTCTGGTGCATCATTGTATCTCTATTAACAGAAAATTTTAAACAGTGTTCAGAGTGTAATTAGTGTAGTTGATAAAGTTGTAAAACATGTAAATAAGGGAAATAGCAGGTACGTGGCCAATCCACTACCCAGCACTAGGGGATGCAGATTATTGCCTATTTAGAAATAATTAGCAAAGCTGCATTAGCAAAGCCTGTGTCCAACAGAAGCAAATGCAAACATTTATTCTGGTAACAGCTCTTTCTGTGCTAGCCATGAAAATCTACTAATATTGGTAATTTAGCCCTCATTACCAGAGGATAAAGCATGAAAAGAGCTCAGACATGAAATATGACAAGTAATATTAATTTTTATTCCAGAGGAAAGGATGCTTTCTTGGGTTGCATGCTGATTTCTCGGCAGGGTCTCGGCAGTGAGCATGGAAGAGACAGTGGGCTGCTGGGTAGCTGAGAATGAAGGAAACAGAGTTGGCTCCCTGCTGGAGATTTATACCCTGGGGTGGCTATGACGGTGGCTGATGAGGCAAGCATGCTGCGGTTAGTGCCCAGTCAAAGCGTGGGTCACAGTTCAGAGCAAGAGCTCAAGCGTGAAACTTTTGTCCTCATGGACTTGTGTTTTAATTTTGCATTCTCACATCACTCTCACACCTCCTCTTTCCTCTCTCCTTGAGATGTTCTTTATAGAGGGTGGGGGAAATGGCTTTTGTCTTCTTTTGAAAGCTTTCCTTGACGTATCTTTGGTGATATGTATTCTTATGTTTGGCGTATTTGAAAGGTGTTTGCCTGTGCACATCTCCTGCTCTTTCCTTCAATGAGAAATGGTGTCTTAAATATTTCAGCTAATGCTATGGAAGATTCTCTAAAATTCTAAACCTCTCTACAAATGCTATTTTCATAGATAGATAAATAGATATATAGACTGATATATATATATTAAAACTAAACAAGAAGATGGCCACTAAATGCTTTAGAATGACACAAATACATTTTTCCACTTGATCAGTCTCCCTCCTAATAATGTATAACTTTTCTTTCTCTTGAAGGAAAAAAAATACAGTAAAACAAACCCTCAGTTTATAGTGCCATCTAAATGCAAACTATCCTCTTAATGAACACAAAATAATTTTGGGACCTTATGTGTGTATGTGTTTTAAGAGCTTTTTATAAAAAGCAAATTCAAAAATACTTATCTTAACAAGTTCTACAATTTCCCACAGAAACCTTTAAAAACACATTTCCAATTCAGGCAAAAAATATCTGCACTTAGCTGTGATTTCCTCTACTTTTTCAGAATTCAACACTAAAGCTCTTACCAAATAAGGGTTGATTTTCAGGTAAAACAATATGAGGTTTTTTTTATTTTTTTATATTTAAAAAAAAAGGAAAAGGAAAAGCCAAGAGACAAAAACGAGTTGGACAAGCAAATGTGCAAAGTTTTAGCATGTAAAATAAGCTTTCAAGCTGTAATAAGGGGAAAGCCTTTTATAGCCTCAAAGCAAACACTGTGTATTTTTATTGCCAGTGATGAAGTGAGGATGACAAAGTTGTTGATTTAACTAGTTTTTGCTCCCCACAGTTTTGTACAGCTTTGTTCTCTAATCCACCCACCCTACACTTTAGATGGGAAAAAAAAGACCGAACCTGGAGAACTCATGTCATTCAGGCCTTTGCAATTATAATCAACTGCACCCAGTAGTTCAGGATGTTCAAAACAGATTCACCTGAATATTTCCTGCCATTATTATGTTGTACCTAAAGAGAGTATGAACAAAATATATTCTGCAGATCTCTGTTAATTTAAAGGTTCCTTGCTCTCTTTGCATTCATGTTTTTGTAATGTAAATGCAGTAAAATTGTCAGTATTTTTAAAGTGACTATATGTATATGTAACTTTCCTCCCAAAACTGGGCAGTTTGTAAAGAAATTTAGTGGGAGGAGAGAGAGTGTACCTTCAAATACCTTGGAAAAATATGTTTCTCTATATGTAAGGAAACTGTTTTCACTGCTGGGCTGTGTTTTGAATGTTTATATAGAGGCTGAGTCTCCCTTAGCTGAAATGCTCAGGACCAGAAATGTTTTGGATTTTGGATTTGAAGGCGGGGGTGGGGGGGAAGATTTTGGAATGTCTGTATTTGCACATACGTATATAATGAGGTGTCTTGGAGAGAGACCCAGGTTTAAACACAAAATTCCTTTATGTTTCACATATACCTTTTACACATAGCCTAAAGGTAATTTTATACAATATTTTAAAATAATTTTGTGCATAGAACAAAATTTGATGTGTACACTGAACCATCAGAGAGCAAAGGTATTACTATCTCAGTTACTCATGGAAAAATGTTTTGGTTTTTGGAGCATTTTAGATTTTGGAATTCCAGATAAGGGAGACTCAACCTGTAATTTTTGGGATGGTGAAGCTGGCTCTGAATGAGGTTACAATGTAACAGAGTAGGATAGTTTAGCAATGGAAGAAATTTATCAACCTGGGTTTGGAAGTGATTAGAGAAAGCAACTACCTTTGTTTGGATCAGACACAGAGTAATAACATTATGAATCCATTTTAACCTCCATGGCTGCATGCTATGGAATCCTAGGGTCTATAGTTTGTTGAGGCACTAGATCTCTCTGGCTGAGATAGCCATTCTAATGTCCTTCTAGAGCCTATGTAATCATAGTGTGATAGCTGTGTAGTGTGAAAGGGCGCTAGGTCAGCAACATCCCATTCCCTGAGATTTCAGAGCCAGAAAATGAGGTGAGCGGTGTAGGTCAAAACTCCTTCTGGGTGAACTAATTGTCAAAATAGGCAGAAAGAAATTATGGTTAAATAGGTCCAGAATCTGTTAAAACCTGGATAAACAGGCAATATGGCAGCCCTGAGGAGGGAGAAACAATTTCTATGGCAAAATGGCCCCAACAACTGGCACAATCTACATACAGGGAGGGTTTTCCAGGTCCGGCAAACTGCTGGAAGTCCTGAGAGTCTGAGTTCCAGCTCACAGATCTACTTTCCTCTCTATTCCCTGCATTGCTTGTGCACCAAGGTGGCTTAAATTATGATAATAATAATGATAATACAGTCCGCCCTTGCCTTACGTGAATCCCACCTATGCTTGAGCCCCATTGGAAACGCGTGGGGCACCACGGGCGCATGCACCCATTCATTTGAATGGGGTGTGCCGCCCCTTGCGCCCCGCGGCTTGAGTGCGTATGCAATAATAATAATAATAATAATAATAATAATAATAATAATAATGTTTTATTTATATTTCCTGCCTCTCCCTGCGGATCGAGGTGGGATTACATCAATAAAATAGTAAAATATAAGTATAAAAATACAGGTAATAAAACACTAACAATATAATTTTAAATTAAAACATCATCTGAACAACCAGAAACATGGATGCTAACATTCCATTCCCTACCTTGCTTCATGTGGAACAACAGGCCCCTAAACATACACTCACTGGCTCTTTCCCTAGTCCCTTCCCCTTACTCTTGGCTTTGTTATCCAACATACATGGAAATAGTTCTTTTTTTTAAATTAATTCAATTTATTATTTACATAGTATATAGTACAAATTATATGATCCATAATTTATAATATACTTACCCCCCTTTTGCTCCCTTTCCCCCTGTCCCACAAACAGACACGCAGAGGGTATACATTCCATTTGAATTAACAGTCATTCATAGAGATAAGGAAATTATTATTATTATTATTATTATTATTATTATTATTATTATTATTTACTTCTTTATAATCTACATGCAAATAGTTCTGGGGTGTTCCATGAGCCATGGTATCAATTGTGAAAGGCCCAGTTAAAGCCAGTTCTCATACACAGATCAAACTTTCCTCTATCTTTGCTAATCCAGAGATTTATCTCCCCATGAGAACACAGAGAAATGTAGCAATTTCCTGAGACTTTGGGGCTTGACATACTGCCCATAAGGGGTGGTTTGCAGCTGCCCCTTTTTACCACCGGATCAGAGCCATGGCAACTACATACTACAACCCCTTTTTATGCTGCAAGAAACTAATATGGCTACTTCTTTGAAACCTTAAAACATGGAAAACTTATTTTGGATCATCTGGAGTGGGGAGTGATTGACAATTAGCAATTCTGTAGGGAACAAGACTGATCAGACATTCTCTGGCTAAAGAGAGCAGAGCTCAGTTAAGATAAAGACAATATTCCAGAAATATTATCTCAAGACTAAAGCTGATCATTAAGAAAGGCACATAGATTTTTTTTTGTGTGTGTGTGAGGAAGTGGTAATGATTCAAGTAAGTTAGAGAACCCAATTCAGGCTTTAGCCAAAGGTCTAACAGAGCAAGAATCAGTAGCATAGCAGTTACATTGGTCTGGGCAGTCCCTCTTAGTCAGCCATTAGGAGCTGCCTGATGTCTCCATGTTGTCCTGTGCACAGCCTCTTTCATGAAATAGGTGACTTCTTCCTCCATCTCAAGCTTCTCCATCACTATCCCTATCCAGAGCCTTGTCCCTGGCAGCAGTAGTGTCCACATCTCTGTGTTCCAGTAAGCAGCTCAAGAGTGAAGGAAGGTAGAGACTGCCTAGGCAGAAGAGAAACATAAGTAGATCGGGGTGGGTGGGCAAGGACATGATGAGAATGAAGGAGAATGAATGGAGAGAAGTGGCAAAGGAAAGCAACATGAGAGGCTTTAATAAGGAACTGGAGAAGAAGGTGGGGAAGAGTGGTGAGGGATTGGTGTGGAGGGGAAGCAAAATGAGATGAAGAAGGACAGAGAGCACCCAGGCACTAAAATATGCCCCTGGCAAGCTTCTTAGACAACAGGAACTGACAGCTGTAGAGGAGGACTGGTGTTCAACACCTGTTCCTGCTTGCATTGGCAAAGCTGCAGATGGAGAGAAATGTGGTTTGATAAGCTTTTGAGAGCTTATTGGTTGAGGAAGACCTTCTACCTTATTATAAAAATAACTATATTTAGTCTTAACTACATTTAAGCAATTTCAGGCCTTGTCTACACTAGCCAGGATATTTCAGGAGCATTCTATCCCTGTAAGGTTGGTCTCTGTCCCTGCACCATGACAGCCGTCTGCACGGGCATCATGCTGAGCTGCCAATGTGCTTCCACTGCCCCCATAGGTCACTTGTTTCTGAGGTCTGAATGAGGTGCCCAGCCATATGATCATCATTGGGTGCCATGTTTTGACCTCAGATGTGAACAACCCATGGAGTGGCACAGTGGGATGCCCATGCAGACATCTTCTTCAGCATGGGAACAGCGTGCTCTGGATCTTACCAGAAGAACCAGAGCAACAAGTATGTTACTTTACTCTGTTTGAAGGCTAGTATTGCTGGGTTATGATGTGGAATGTGCCAGACATAATCTGGATTGCTTGCACCAGAACAGGTGTTTGGGATGTCTGTTCTTGGAACAGGACAGCTTCCAAATGGGGATGCAGCAGGCTTTTGGAACTGTGCAGTCAAGGCCTCAGACTATTATTTGATATGTGATATGTAGTGTAGTGGTTTGAGTGTCGGACTTTAACATTGGAGACCAGGGTTCACTTCACTGCTCAGTAATGAAATCCACTGCACAAGTAACATACTCTCAGCTTCATGGAAAAGTAATGGCAAACCTCCTCTGAACAAATCATGCCAAGAAAACAACATGATAGTTGGAAATGATTTAAAGGCACACAACAGCAACTGATGTTCTGAAAACATGCCCTGTAAGATTTGAATCCTATTCATGGTCCAACTACAGAAGACCTATTCAGTCTTTTATAGGTATAAGGCAAGACACAGAATGAGGTCTCCCCAAGCCGGCGCCACATCCTCAATTCCTACATGGCACAAATAATAAAGGTATAAGGATGTTGTACATTGTTGCATCTCGAGGTCAAGCAGATTTTATTCACTCCCACTGAAATTAATGGGATAGTGGTGCTTCCCTTTGAATTCTACCCTCAGTTATTCAACAAGGTTCATATTTTGGCTTTTAAAGATATTTCCCCCCTACCCTCCAACAAAATGAGGATCTCATAATGACTTGAAAAAGTCAATGCACATTAACTGTGATGTTAGCATCTCTATAATGATACTTGCGGTCGGTAGAATCCTCGTTCTGCAGACCACATCTGGTTTCTAATTGATCTCTTAAATGGATTAATTAAGAGGATGTCTGGTGGACATCTTAAATGAATCAATATTTAAAAGGAATCAATTACAAATCACTGAGGCTTATAGGTCCCATCACATTGGAGAGATGATGCATTTAGAAGTCTCTCTGGCTCTCAGATGTCCATCCTGACTTTTGCAGGATTCTTTTAATCAAATACACCACACAACCATCACACATCCTTCTACTTAAGATAGAGAAAGACATGTCCAGGCTGCAGAGACCTTAGGCTTCAGTATGACTTTGAGCTACTGATCCATGAATCATGAATAACTTTTATATATTGATTGAATACCCTGAAGACATCAGATACTGTCTGATCTGGGAAACTAAGCAAGGTCAGACCTGGTTAGCATGTGGATGGGAGACTATCAATGAATACCAGGTGCTGTGGGCTATATTTCAGAGGAAGGAACTGGCAAAACCACCTCTGAATATGCCGTGCCTAAGAAAATCCTATTTTCTTATGAGGATGTCATAAGTTGACAGGCAACATGAAGGCACACACACACACATTGACTGAGAATCTCCTGGCACTTGCAGTTTTTTTGGTCTGGATGTGACTGGCTCTGATATATGTAGCAAATAGGAGTGACAAGATAAAATTTCTAGTGGTTTCAGGAAGGCCACTTGGCCTCATGGCAGTCTTCATTACATCTTGAGGGGTGCAATAGCTGCTTAGAGTCCCATAAGGGGAGGAGAGAGAGAGAGAGAGAGAGAGAGAGAGAGAGAGAGAGAGAGAGAAGGTATAAATCAAATATAAATAAATAAACAAATAGGATTTAAAAGACATTTTGGATCTTTTAGATTGCTCTTCCAGTTTGCAGCAGGCCCTGAAATAGTTAGAAATAGAATTGGATCCAGTCCTTGGTTAAAATAAACTCTTTTTGAACAATAATTTTACAACTATTCTGAGATGTGCATTTTAAAATTTATGTTCTAGTTGGAATTTTTCTGACCTATTAAATAGAAAGATTTTTCTTTAAAACACAAAATATCAAATGACAATACAGTCTGTATCCACAAATTCTGCAGCCATGGATTCAACCATCCATTGTTTCAAAATATCCACTTCCCGCCAGAAAAAAAAAAAGTCCAAAGAAGAAACTTAAGTTGTCCTTTTTATATAAGGAACACCATTTTACTCACTGTTACATATAATGGGATTTGAGCCGCTACAGATTTAGGTTTCAGGAACCAAAATTCCAAAGATACCAAGGGCCCACTGTAATTGCAAAATGTGGGTTCTTGATTGCTTCACTGTTCATCTGATGAGGAGGACATTTTTGGTAGCTTATCTTCTCTTCATCTGTAGCTTCCTGCACAATAACTTGCACCCATTCCCACAAATGCCCCAACCCTGCAGAAGTAATACCAAGGTGGGCACAAATTGTTTCAGAGAGAAAGAAGAAGCAGTAAAGCTTTGTTCTGAATGGTATTCTGTTCATCAAAGGAAAATGGTAGTCTGAGCCAATGATAGCACTTTATTTATGTTTTTAATCTAATATTAATGGATCGTGATTGATTTTCTAAAAGAATGTAAGCAAATGGAAATGTAGTTACTTGAAAAAGATGTTAATTCTAGTCCAAGCTATTTCATCCACACTGGTTTTTAGAGGAATGTAGTATGGATGGAAAATGGATATAGTACCACATCTGCCTTTGATTTATTGGACTCACTGATTAGGTTCCCGTTTAGGTTAGGTAGAGATGTGTGAGAAATCAAACTCAACAGCTCCCCCCCCCTTTTTTTTTTTGAAAGGTAGTCAAATATTTTGCTAGCCACTGAAGTGGACAAGAAAAGGTTGTGATATGGTTAGGCCAGGCTCAGTTATATCTTCCTGAAAGAAAGGCTGTAAAGAAGACAAAAACCATATAAGCAAAGAATAAATTATTTTGCCGGTTTTGACTCGCCCTCCCCCTCCCCAGTAGTTACTTGGATGTTAGTGTTTTACTGAAGGGTTCCTATAAAACCTGGCTTTAAAGAACTATTTATTGCCCAATATAACAGGAGCTTGTCTTTCACAAGTGGGGAAGGAATCCCTCTAAAGTAAAGCATTTGTGAATCATGTGCCATTCTCCATTTTTGTGGTTATAGGAAAATTAAAACATTAATTTCTTATCCATTCATCATCAAGGGTACTGGTAATTGACAGTAAGGCCCTTAATATTATGTAAAGAATTTTTAACAGAGATGAAAATCTTATAGAATTTTAGGCACAATGATAGTAAATATTACCTTAAGTTTCTTCATTTCTCAATGTATTTATATTTATTAAATGCCTATAAACAACTCTAGGCATTTTAGAATTCAGATTTTAAAAAGTAGGCTAAAATCCAATGCTATGTGTTCCACCACAAGAACTACTTTCTCCTTTCCTTCCACACTGTATCATTTGGTACCATCAAACAAGCACAGAACTCCAAAGTTGGTTTAGGGGCAATGTGGGGTATAGCTGGGAGTGGGGATTACCTTCTTTTAAGGAGGGAAATAATTTTTTGAGCATATTTACAAAATGATTGAAAAACATGTTTCTTGAATGCTGGGAATCTTCACAGTTTGGGATTTATTATGCACAACATTCACACTGTTTTGCACAGAAAATAGCATTTTCTGCACAAAAATAATATTTCTGCATGTGCATAAAATGGTTAAAATGCTGTAGTTGGGGATTTTGTATAAAATTAATATGTAGCTCTGTGCGTGTGTCAATTTTCTGTGCAACAAACACATTTTCTGCATAGAAATATTATTTTCTGCATAGAAAAATACCATTTCCTGCAAAGTAAATTCTGTTTCCCATGCAAAAGCAAAACCAAAACCCCACATGTGAACTTTGGGTAGAATAAGTCCTGAACAGCAGTCTTCTGTGTGGTTTATCTCAGTGAGAAGAAAATAACTAAAATTACTCATTGCTTCTGAGATTTAACTTAGTAAAAGAATTACAATTCCTACTTTCCAGTTGAACAGTGGAAGTCTCTTAACAAGTCTCCTAACAAGAACTGCTACTATAATGATACTAATAATATCCAGCATACCATACCCCCGAAGCATACTTGCACATACAGGTTACAAGGAATAAAATCATCTGGCAAGGAGGTGAAATAGAAAATCAGTTATAGAAAGTACTAAATTTAAGTTCAAATGCTTAAATACTTAAAATTGGCTGTGATTAGTAATGGAATAGTAGAAATGTTGTCACAAGGTGAGATTCTCTAAAGAAAACATTCTACAGTTGCTGCTGGTTACTAGGAGGTCTTCTTAATGAATTTCTCAGAAAGAATAGGTCTGTTGGAGAAATCCAACCTGAGAATGCTTTCCATACAAGTTTTTTAAAAAATATATATTTGTAATATTTGGAAATGATTTCATGGCACTGAATATAGATGACTAGTGACTCAGTTATGTTTTTCTCATATGAAGTTTAGACATTGTTTGCAGAACCTAAAGAGTTTGTGCTGAATGCACAAACTGAAATGGTTCTGTCAGCTATCCATCACGTACATTTATAATTATTCTATAAAGTCACTATATCAACATGTGAGTAAATTATTATTACATATATATTGATTGATTGATTGATTTGTTTTTGTCTTACTGTATATTACATCAATTTTCATCTGCACATGATGTATGTTCTATCAGTTTTTGTCATTATCTCTGATTGAAAAATGGCTCTTTGCCCCTTTCTTGTTCCATCCAAATCAAGATTGTTGTGTTTTTTTTCAAAGCAGCATAAATAAAATTTGGTGGCTAATGTTGTGTGTTGGTCACTAAGTCTTCTGTGCCTCATTTTACCAGAGCTCCAGATTACTGTGTATCTGGCAGCACTCTTTGTTAGCCTTATCCTTGTTTTGTTTATCAAGGCACTCTTATGTTATTGAAGTTGTCCTGAGAATTGTCATGTCATAATACATCTGAACACTTATGCCTGAGAACTGAGGTCTGTTGGAGAGGCCCTCCTCTGTGTCCGGTGGTGGCAATACATTGTGGGAAAACATGGAGAAGGGTCTTCTGTGCTGTGGCACTCCAATTATTGAATAATCTCCTCTCAGAGGCCCAGTTGGCAATGATTTTCATAACATTCTGGCACCAAGTCAAACCATGGTTTTTAGTAAAGCTTTCACTTCCGAGTTGATTTTGTACTATTTGAACATGATTGGCATGGTTTTCAATTGGCATGGTTTTCAATTGGCATGGTTTTCAATTGTTTCAACACATTTTAAATCACCTGGTTTAAATTAGAAATGATTTAATATATTATTAGTCTTTTAAAATTACTATCATATGATATTAGTTTTATTTACACACCCAGAGATCCTTGGTTTGGATATACAATAGGATAGAAATATGTTAAGAATAAATGAAACAGCTTCAAGGTTTCTACTAGGTTGATTTATTGATTATCATGGTATCTGGGTTGAATAATTTCCAGTTCTGCCCATTATTCTGCTCAGTTTTTCTGTACTTTTTGGTGCTGCAAAAACGTTCTGGAGCTAGAATATGTCAAGAACCACCTTTTTTGATAGAAACATACTTGTTCACTAGAGATGGACAAAGATTCAGAGGACTGAAGATCTTTACCAAAATTAATCATTTTGTATAGTAAGATTCTTTGTAAACAAAAGAACAAAGAAATCATCACAGTTAAGAAGCTTGTGGTACATCTTGAAGAAATTAAATAGTATGAAATCATGCATGCATTTTGAAAGTGCTAACAACTAATAATGTGTACAATTGGAAAATATGCTCAAATATACTTTAGCCAGTGAGGGAAATGTGTACAAAAATAAAGGAAGTAATAATCCCACTATATTCTGCACTAGCTAGAATTTATCTGGAGTATCACATTTAGTTATGATCACCTCATTTTAAGGATACAGACATGTGAGAACAGATTCAAAGAAGGGCAACAAGGATGATAACGGGTATGGCGAACAAAACATATGAGGAAAGGAGTTTGGCATATTGAGTTAGTTGAAGAGAAGACTGAATTGTGTCATAATTGCATTTTATAAATATCTCAATGGGGTGTCACAGAGAAGAAGGTACAGGTTTGTTTTCTGTTGACCCAGAGAGTAGGACCAGGTCTAATGGTTTTAAGCTACAGAAGGGTAGATTTCTATTAATTATTAGAAAGAACTTTTCTTGTCAGTAAGAGTAGTTCAGCAATAAAACCAAAGCAGAGACAAGAAGTTGTATCTCCTCTGGATGTCTACAAAAAGCGACTGGACAGGTACCTGATGGGGATGCTCTTGCTGAAGTTCCTCCATGGAGTGGAAGGTTGGACTCAAAGGCCTAAGAGGCTCCTTCCACTCTATAGTTCTATGATTCTATATACATTAGGAAAAGTACATAAATAAATGTGCACCATAAGGAGAAATGTATATAGAGAACACATGCAAACATCCATTTCTGGAAAAGAGCAAATGCCATGGCTCTCCTCAAGAACTACTCACGAGACATGGAACAGGCCTCCCCGGAGGGAGGAGAAAAATCCAGGTAACAATCTGTCAGAAAACCAGGGAACAACTAGACTAAGAATCTTCTTCTGATATGCAGACTGGCATCAGGGAAGGAGGGTAAAACAAGAGTTCAGCCTCAGAGAGAGAGATGCTAATAGAAATGTTTGCCTCAGATTCTTTCCATCAGGAAGGCTTTGTAATGAAGGACTTTCAGCAGGAGGGTAGTTGTAAATGTTTGATCGATGGCACTTGGTCAGCTTCAAAAATCTTCCAGTAACTCTAAATCATTACTAAAAGTAAAGTACAGTAGTTTCTTACTCAGAAATGTATGTGTGCATATTCTGCTGACTGTTTGCTTGAATTCCTGTTTCAGATAATGGACCACTAATAATCTTATTTCTCACCTGAACCCTTTGGAAATTCAGATGCTGATATTCGTATTTTGGTTTACATGTGGTATATGTCCTTTGTGTCTTTCTGGCTTGGCATTCCAAACTTCCAAATTAACAAACCTCACATTCTTAAAGACCATTCACTCATTTTTGCCTGGCTCTGGCAAGCTGAGTGCTTGCAACTATATTTATAAAAACTAAGGTTAACTTAGAGGAAGACAACAAAGGGGCTGTACAGATGGGCGGCATCTAGCCGCCCCTTTAGTGGCCGGATCAGTGCCACAGCAACCGCATGCCATGGCTCTGATCTCGCCTCCAGAGAGTGCAAAAAGGAACTGCAAAAGCAGGTCCTTTTTGTGCCCTCTAAAGGGCATCATGACCATGGTAGCACGTATTTCTGATGCTCTTTTGGCACTGCATCATCTAGATGTAGCGCCACGGTCATGCCATGATGCTGCGCACCATCTAGAAGGGTGCATGGTGTCATGATGTGATGGGGCGGAGTCACAGCATCCAACATGTGGATGCTGTGCTGTGTCTGCGCTGTGGCTCCACCTACACGCTGGCATAAAGTGCCGGTCTTTATAGCCCCCCAGTCTCTCAACATGATTCAAAAAAAAGGATAGGATGGGAAAGCTGGTAGAGTTCAGAGATATGCAATGAAGACAAGACTGAGAGTTTTTCATATCACTCTTGTCACTTCTGAAGACTGCATTTGGTGTTGTCCAGTGTGGCATAGTGGTTTGAATGCTGGGCTAGGACTCCAGCAGACCTGGGTTTGAATCCAAACTTGACTATGGAAGCCCTTTAAGTGACCTTGGGCAAGTCATACTATCTCAGCCTCAGAGGAAGCCAAATCTTTCCAAGAAAACCCCACAATAAGTTGGCCTTAGGGTTGCCCTAAATTGGAAACAATTTGAAATCACACAACAATAACAACAACAATAACAACAACAAGCTACATCTGAGATGAAATGTGTAGGTATGCAATACAAGTCCTCCTCAGCATTAGCACCTAATCATTGAATTATTACTTTAGGATTATTATTATTATTATTATTATTATTATTATTATTATTATTAACCTTTATTTATGAAGCGTTATAAATTTACACAGCGCTGTACATACAATCTTTTTAGTTAGACTGTTCCCTGCCCTCGGGCTTACAATCTAAAAAGACATGACACAGAAGGGGAAGGGAGTGGTGGAGGGAAAGGGTAAGAGGTCCAGCAGTTCCTCTCTACCTCCAAGGCCTGGACCAAGGCAGATGGACTGGAGGGAGGGCTTGGCTTCATAATGGATGGTTAATCTTCCAGGGAAAATACATACTCTCAAGTAGGATAATGCATATACAGTACATAGCAATACAGGAAATGGTTCGATAAACAGGCACCAAAAGAACATCAACTAGTAAGTGACAATTATGCAATGCCTGGGAAGGCTTCTCTGAACAGGATTTCTCTGGCTTTTTCTTTTGCATGAGACTTTCGGGAGATGTATGGATCTCTAATGAATATCAGTGAGAGCATTCCCAGTAGTAAAAATATTATCTTGTTGACTGATGTTAATGTTGTATTGTTATTTAGGGTTGCAGTTTTATTTTTATGTTGTTTTTAATTTAAATTGTTTTATTTTATTTTAGACCTCTTCAAGACCATTAGATGGAAAGGTGAACTATACGATGGGAAGATTATACAAACTAATTTGTGAGTTACTGTCTCATTATTTCTAGGTACTGTTTGATACATCATTGCACATTGCACACTAATGATATCACATTATCAAATGATGGATATAATGCTGTAAATCAGAATTATCTTTGTTGGTGCAGACCTCAATAGATATAAATAACCACATATGTGTGACTACAGTGGGCCCTCCACATTTGCTGGGGTTAGGGGCACAAGGCCTTAGTGAAAGTGGAAAAACCTCAAATAAAAAAACCACTTTTTTTAAACCTCAGAGAATACCTCTGGGAATCTCTAATTCTTCCAGCACAACTCTGTGGTCAACATCTGCCAGAGATTGGCCATAGAATTTCACTGGAGGACCTACAAATGCCTGGAGAAGTGTTATTTCTAGGAATTTCTAGGTCATTTCACTGACATTAATCATATAGTGCTGGAAGGCTTAGAGATTCCTAAAGAGAACATATTAATCAAATCTGTGAATAATCAAATCCACAAAAGTCAAAGCCACAAATGTGGAGGGCTGACTCTAATCCATTTTTTTTTTTTTGGTAATATAAAACAGGCATTATATTTTTTCTTTAATGGTGGGTTTTTGAGTTTTATGACCAAAGGGATAGAGAATGACTAAGACATTCAATATCCATTCCACATTGAAATGGATAAATGGATCATTAACATTAAAGGAAAAGTCACCTTCTCATTCCCCAGCCCTTTTGGAATAAAACTAGAATTCACCATTAAGAAAAATAAAGGAATTTCTCTTCAAGCTAGAAAAATGTATTAACCACTCATAGGGGCTGACAGACGGCCCTTGAGTGGATCGCCACGGCCCCTATCTGGCATTTCCATGGCCCCAAAAAGGAGCCACTGCAGAAAGGGTGCCATATGCCGCTGACGCCCTGGCTTTTCGGTGCTTCTTTGGTGCTGCATCCCGCATTGCGCAGTGCCAGAAGAGTGCCATGATGCCCGCCTAGCATGCCAGTGGGGCACGCAGCATCCCGCTGGCTTTTATCATCGGTTATTGAGGCTGTATTTGGTAGGAAAGTGCTACTTAAGGGGCTCATTCTGACAGAATGCTCTTATTAATATTCACAACTTTCTGCATTACCACTTCATGTGACCACCAAGTTATCGTAAAAAGGTTGGTAGTTCCTTCATCATCTGACTGACAAATGATGAGTTAAAGTCAAGTCTGATTTCAACATGGCCATTGGTATTACTTGAAAAGTGGATTAGAAGTAAAGAAACATTTTTAGTGCTTTTGCTGCTGTCCCTCAATGTCTGCTGAGTCTCATAACACATTTCTGTCAGGTCTATAAGTAAAAATTAAATGCTTCTCTCAGTTTACATATTTGTCAATGGAAGATTCAGCTTAGAAAATCGGTAGTAAGATACATTAATTCTTTGTTGTGTGAAAATTAACTCTGATTTGCATCTCTAATAAAGGTACTCATGAAACATTTGATTTGATTCATATCTTTATAAATCACAAATTAGAAGGGATTTGTGATGTATGAATTAAAAACAAAAATTCCTTCCTTTTTTAATTAATTAATTCATTTTTTGAAATCAGGCTCTCCTTTCCCATGTGCACATTGGATATTTGGAGTGCTAATTCTGGCTTCATTTTATTGTTAAGTTAAAATCTGGCTCCCCCCCCCCCGAAAGCTTGAGAGCAATATCATGGAACCTAGGTTATGGAGTTCTGCCGCTGTGGTGTGCTTTACTTTTTTAAAAAAAGTTTTAAATTGTTTCAAGTTTTGTTTTAATTGCTTTATTGTTCCATGGTTCCAGTAATTTTTAAAACTGGTTTCGGTTTGTTACATCACGCTCCCCTAATTGAGTGGAATGGTAATTTGGTGGCAGTGCCCAAG
>NC_056522.1:118014441-118016856 GCF_019175285.1 Sceloporus undulatus | reverse complement strand
TTTTTTCAGTGGTTCCCCAGTGATTACAACAGAGTTTATATATGATTCAACAAGAAAAGCAAAGCTTGTGCGAATAGTTCCAGTCTAGCTTGCACTCTCCAGATGCTGAAAAATCCTGACACAAACAATTCTAGGCTGTTGAAAATGTTTACAGTTCAAGACTTATTCGACATAAAATTCACATGTGGTTGTTTTCTACAGAAAACAGCATTTTCTTTTTTATTTTCTTTTTACATTTCTGAACATTATTTTCTGCACAGAAAATGCTATTTCTGGCTAAGAAAATTCTGTTTTCTTTGCAAAAGTACAACTTGCAAATTTTGCTCAGAATACATCTCAAAATGCAAATCGTCTTCAAAAACTGCATAATCTTGCAAAAAGAAGAAAATTGCTAAATTACTTGTTGTTTCCTTCAGGAAGAAAATTAGCAAAGTATTTCTTCCCTACTTCATCAATTTCCTCACGTAGTAAATGAAGATAAGACAAACATCTGTAAGTTCCTGCACAACATATCAGACTACATCTTAACATCAACTTCAAATGCATATTATAAACTATTTCAATTTGTTCCAGACTGTTGTTCCCAAACTCCATGAAATTCATCTGTTAAAACTCTTTCTTCTTCTGAAGATGGCATCTTAGTATAAGACCATAAAAAAATTCTAATAGCATTTTCAGGAGGTCAAGTTAAATGGCAGCACCCAAAAATAAAGTATGGATTTCTCCGTGGTGGTGGAAGACTAGAAAAGATTTAACATGCACCTCTAAACTTCCAGTGTACAGTGAGAAAAATCAATGGGCATTGGTGGAATGAAGAGGAACCTGGCTTTCTGCGGCTTCTGTATCTGTTCCTGGCATCACATAGAGTGTTTTCAGGAGGAAGGAAAGGGAGAAGAACACTACCACCACCACTTTTTAGAACTGCTCCTCATTATTTGTTATTGTTAACTTCCATCAAGCTAACATCAACTTATGGTGATCTGGTGAATGCGTGACCTCCAAGTCATCCATCAATGGTCATCCTTCCAAGACCTCCATCAATGGCTCGGGCTTGCAGACTCAGAGCCATGGTTGAATTTATCCATCTGGAATGTTCTCTTTTGCTATTGTTTTCTATCTTATCAAGCATTATTGTTTTTTTTCTAGTGAGTCATGTCTTCTCAGGAAATAGCCAAAGTATGGCAATCTCAGGCCCAGTGCACACTGCCAGGACACAACGTTCTGGCGGTGATAGTAGGGCTCAGAATTGTGCACCAACCACACGGTCCTGAGCCCTACTACATGTGGGCGGTGCCATTACAGCACCACCCCACCCACACGGGGGCGTTTGCATGCCATGTGGGCATCACAGTGCCCACACATCATGCAAAGGAAGAGATGTCATCAGGGCTGAGACACAGCCTTTATGACGTCCCAAAAAGGAGCCTCTGTAGGCAGCTCATTTTTTGGTCCACAGCATTGCTGGGCGGTTTGGTTGCTATGGCAATGCTGCCAACCAAAAATGGGCACCTACAGACCGCCCTGAAAGGGGTGGTCTGTACTGCCCCTCAGTTTAGTCATCTTCAGAAAGTTCAAGTTTGATTGACTCTAAGACCCATTTAATTGTCTTTTTAGCAGTCCATGGTATCCATAGAACCCTCCTCTAGCACCACATCTCAAATTAGTTGATTTGCCCACATACCAAGAGACATGAGCAAAACTACAGGATTCCCTTTCTAGATTGTCTGCAACTTTGAACAGGAGTTCTTGGGGGGATGGGATACATCACAGCAAAAACAACATTTTGTTGCAGATCCCACTAGCAAGTGATAATATTGAGATCATGGCAGTTTCTAAATATTGTTAAGAAGATGATTTTAGTTCACTCAGTATGAGTTTTAGTTCAGTTGTCATTACATAGAGTGGAACTAGATTTCAATAACAACACATCATACTCTCTGTGTATTTTAGTTATGTCTTATTTTCCTACAGAAATAAAGATCCAAAAAGCCAGCTTGGAAAGAGAGAGGGCAGAGATGATTTTACACAGTGTCAGGACAAGTGAAACATTAGAAAGTTTATTTAAATGAGTGGAGCTCATGCTGGCAAGGAGCTTGAATCTATCAGCTGTTGCCTTTTGGAAAAGAAAAGGAAAAAGGCCCAAACCCTGCATGTACCTCCCTTTGTTGCCATCATTGATGATCCTCAGAGCATTAAATGTCCTTGCAGAAGATATCATTGTTCACAAGGACTGTCAGGGCTGTTAATTACTCAGGTGGAGTTAGCATACAGCTCATTAAACCATGTCAAAACTTTCAGTCCAACTGTACTGCATCATTCCCTTTAGGGGATCTCCTATCAGTATAATTTGATCGTTAAAAATACATCAATTCATATCATATCTTACACATACTCAGAGAGAGAGAGAGAGAGAGA
>NC_056522.1:117999292-118014341 GCF_019175285.1 Sceloporus undulatus | reverse complement strand
CTGATAATATATATATATATATATATATATATATATATATATATATATATAATTACACAAAGAAAATTCTACAAATTACAGATGGAGTTGTAAAAAAGTGGAGGCTAAAAGTCATAAAATGGAGATTCCCCACTCAGGTGGCAGACATACATACCTGGACTGAAAGGCAACAATCCACATGGATAGTCTGAAGGGAGGATTTCATGGTATATATAGGATTTTAGTTATTTACAGTTTTTTAAAAAACAAACAAACAAAAGGAAAGAACTCTGAAAGGAGATGGGAGAATATCTACTTGTATTTGCATGCTTTTGAACTGCTAGGCTGGCAGAAGCTGGGGCATGCAGCACTCAGGCCTCGACCTGCCAACCTTCCAATTGTCAGAATTGGCATCTTAATACATTTATTTTCAGAATCAAAATCAAAGACCTTCAGTACAGATACCATGTTTAGCACAACACAATATCAGTCTTCAGCGGTTGGCTTTATGACCCCCAGTTCTCCATCCATTTGAAAGGTGTAAAAGGAGATTGGAAGGTATTTCTCACTTTGCCTGGATAAATGGCAAAGACACACACACACTCCCTCTCTCACACACAAGCAATTGAAATAATTTGGGTTGTGATGGAGATACTGTGAGACTGGCTTAATTTGCTAAGGTAGCATCAGTCAATGTTCTATTCTCTCCCTTTCTCAGGCTAAGTGGCTTGGCAGACATAGCAATAACATAGCAATGGCCAATAAGGGGGATTGGGGGACTTTTACAGTCCCTACATATTTCCTAAACTAGTGAATACATGGGGACCATAAATATAAAGAAGTCACAAATATTTAACTCTGAGTTATCTATCCATAACTGCCTTTGTGACTTCTAGCCATCTCTGGAAAAAAATCTTTGTTTGTTTATTTATATTCCACTTTTGACCCAAAATGAGAACCAAAACAGCTTACTTTTCATCTATCTGCTCATTAAAGCTGGTTAAGAGCATAGGCAACATGTTGGAACCCTAAAACACTCTATAAACCAGTTGTGCACATCTTTTTAGTAGTTTATATTATTCTTAAAACTCTTCTCCTGCTCCACATTTTGAATTAGTTGATTGTTTTACTTCAGCTTCCTTCACTGTCTAACGTTCACTCCCATACATAGAAGCATGAAACACTATGGGCTGGATGATCCTAACCTTGGTATTTAATTATATGTCGTCACACTTGAGGATCTTATCAATTCAAAGTGGATCATTTCACGGTTGGGAATGAAACAAAGAGATGAAAGTAGTGCTAAGAAAACATGGGAAGGTTTATTTATTATTTATTTATTAAGAGTATTTATACCCCACTCTTTAGCCAAAAGGCTCTCAAAGTGGCTAACAAATTGTTAATTAGACATTTCCTTGCCCTCAGGCTTACAAACTAAAAAGACAAGACACAAAAGGAGAAGGGAATGGCAGTGGGGAAGGGGGAAAGTCCAGCAGATCTTCTCTCTCTCTGTGGCCTGGACCAAGGCAGATGGACTGGAGGGAGTGCCCTTCTTCTTACTCTGGTTGGGCCTGATGGAGCTGGCTTGCCTTTTTCTCTCTCTGAATGATGGTGGATGGAGGGAGGGTCATCTTCTTTTCAGGCAAGGCCTGATGGATCTGGCTTGCCTTTCTCTCCCTCTGGATGGTGGATGGAGGTTACAAAGTTGGTTGCTGACAACATTGTCAGCAACCCTACGTGAAATCCGGTGAACAAGGCCATGAGATATATCTTCTGTGTCTACAGTTTTACCAGTCCAAAGGATGTATCCCTTCTTTTGTGTGTTATATTCCATGTGCCCATTATGAGAAGATGCCATTTCATGGGTGATAAAAATTAGCAATCCTAATTTTTAAAAACTTTTTTTGCACTTTGATGACATCTGCTTTGCTGGACATCTGTTGGGATTGCTTTGATGTGTATTCCTGTATGGCAAGGGGCCGGACTGGATAGCCCATGTCGTCTCCTTTAATTCTATGATTATACCTATAATTAGGGTATTTTTCCTAGCAGGTTTTTTCTAGACACATCATCATATAAGCTTGAAAATCTTTGTGCTATCACTGTTCTGATTCAGTCAAACCCTTACTAATTGAAAGGACTAATTGAAACAGTTTGACCCCATACATGTCGGTAAGACACTCTATAATTAAACATCCAGTTTAATATATGCACCCCCCCCCCCAATCAATGGTAGTCAAATACTTGCATCTCCCTGCCCCATTTCAAAAAGTTTAATAAGATCGATTTGTCTGGTAGCCCCTTGGGAGAGAGAATTTCAGATAGTTGTGCCCTAATGGTTGTTTTTAAAGACAAACTTGTCTAGGTGTTCTATTCCCCTCCCCCAACAATGAGTGTTTGCTTGTTTTGCCACTTGATTTATGCAGATCCTTTTGTGAATAGTTGATTCCCTTTTGACAAAGCATGCTCACAGAGAATGAGCACTGGGGAGGTTTCGTTATGTTTGTTTGATTTCCCTTTTGTTAGCTCTGTGGCTCTGCATTTATGCAGAAAACACTGAAGTGTAATACAGATTCCCTTGATAAGTCCCATTCCCCAGCACCAAACATTTCAATGCAACACAGCCCTCAAGAGAATCATATTACCAGGCCTGCCAGCCATAGCAATTTAGCTTGGATAGCCTAGAATTACTTACTCATTTTGGTGTTGCATTTTGTTTGCACTGTAATTTTTGTTCAAACTTGTGGCAGCTGTTGTTTCTGCTCTGAATATTGTCTGCCATACTAAAGACTCAGAAAGCACACCCTTCCTTGCATTGCAGCAGCCGCCATCCTCTTTCAATATCACTTTTCATCTGATTTTGTTTTTAAAAACCTCAATAAATTTTTAAATTATTCTTGGTTGCAAATGTTAGTATTGAATTCAGAAATACAAGGACCATCATACCCAGCCAAAAATGCAGCATCACTAGCCCCATGGGAGATATATAAGCACATGGGATGGTAAAAGTGCTTAACTTTGCTGGATTGTTCCTATGCAGTCTCTTGGGAAGAAACAGTGTGTTTGTAATTGTTGCCGTTTTCATAATTGCATCTATTCCTTGTTTGGTGCTTACTCAAGTGATTCTGCAAGGCACATTTCAGCCGCTTTTGATCTGCTTGATTTCCCTTCTGTTTCCTTCCAAAAGGTTGTCTTTCCCCTGGCTGGGCATCATCCTGTACAGACAACAGAGACCAATAGCGGGAACCGTCCAATTAAAAAGATTGTATGTACAGTGCTGTGTAAATTTACAGCGCTTTATAAATAAAGGTTAATAATAATAATAATAATAATAATAATAATAATAATAATAATAATAGCCCCAGACCAGGATAAGCCAGACTGGATGCTGATCTGGTAGTTCTGACCCCAACCCAGCCCAAATGGCCTTCAGCACAGACTAAAAAGACTGGCTGTTTACAGCAAAGTTTTGTGAAAACTGAAGCCCTTGTACATAAGGGTGGGAAGTGGCATGCTACCAATTTCTGAAGTTCGGGAGTGCACAGCGACTGCACGCTCCTAAATCTAGTCCATATGGGACACCGCCATCATGGTGGCCTCCTGTCATCACCCTGATGACACCAACACCATACAACGACCAGACGTCGCTGGCAGGAAATGGCATCATGTTGGTGCCCTTTCCTGTTTGCAGTGCCACAAAAAAGAAGGTGCTCTAGGCAGCTTCTTTTTGGCGGCACATTGGTGTTGCAGCATGTGGCTGGTGCAGCACCAACTTAGGGCAAAGATGGGTGGCTTGTCAAGCCCCTCAGTTTCAACATCCAGCAGATCACAGGAAATGGGACAGAACCAGGGGCAGGTTGGTCCATGGTATCTTACTTGTGTTTACAGGCCCGCTGTGATTTTTTTTAAAAAAAAAAATCAGTTGTGTTATCAAACATAGGATGCAAAATTGTAAACACACAGTTTTGAAGAGGCGTGTGCTGTAGCACCGAAGAAGGAGAACACAATGTCTTGAATCCAACTGCTTGGTTAATATAGAAACTTGATAAGGCAATACGTATGTCATTTAGAGTTACTATTTTGGCCACATTGTCTAGATTTTTAAAAAAGAGATAAATAAATGTCTGTGAATGGCAGATGTTCAAATATTAGTCAATATGCTGGCAATAATTTTTGTTTCTTTAGGAAAAATGCTGGATGGTTAGTAGGGAATGTTTACTTTCTAAAGTTATGAAAGATTTGTTTAAAAAGGCTAATAATTGGATGATTAGCAATCTCACGGCTATTGTTGAATAGATACCCATTAACACTATTACAACCAAAAGTTTGACAGTACTCATGACAGCAATTTCTCTGATGCTCTGCTTTTCAGAGTATTCATGTACTAATTAACTCTATTGACAAAAAGTGACATTATCTGGGTACTGATTAAGATGATTTTCAGACCGCTATATCACCGCTAAAATGTTTAGAAAATGCACATGTGTGAAAGCCTGGCGCGTTTCCCAAATGTCAGGGAATTGTTGGCTCCCCTTCAGCTTCCCTGAATCATTCAGGGAGAGACAATTTCCTCTGAACAGAAACTTTGTGTTCAGAGGAAATTGCCTCTCCCTGAACGATTCAGGGATGCTGGAGAGGAGCTGATGATTCTCTGACGTTTAGAAAACATGCCAGGCTTTCACAAATGCACACTTTTAAAACTTTTTAACAGTGATTTCGCTGCATTTTACCAGAAGTTAAGCCCTGATCTGAAAATCTCCAATGATGCAATTGATGCTGTAAAGTGGAATAAATGGCAGTTCAAAAGTAACAGAGCAACAAATGAAGATCTGTCAGTTAATATTACAATTTTTATTACTATTTTTGTCACTCTCCATAATACCTATTTATACCTGGGGTCAAAGAGTTTCAACACTGTGTAATAAAGACAAAATGTTTTGTCAAAACTTTTTAAAAAACCAACTTCTGGTTAAGAGTTTAAAGGTATATTTTGATATGAATAACATGATTTGCAGTGGCAGAGTTTCCATCTCAATTGCAAACAGAAATTACAATGAAAACATGGTTGCCATGTGTCATTCTTCTCTTTTGATGGCAAGTGGATTTCTTTCTGACATATTCATAGACCTGTTCTTTTGAAAAGGCAACTGGTGTTTGAACCTGCTATCTTTTTGACAAATGAATGCAGGTTTCTGCTTTTAAACTGATAATGGCCTTTTATTATATCAACATGAGGACATTTTCACCAAATCTATCAAGAGTCAAATATGTAAGTACAGTGCAAACTGTTTTATTGGCACATTTCCCAGGAATCTGATTTATCCCTTACGATAATGAATAGCAACACTCCCGCTTAATCGGACAACATTTGTAAAATGTTCTCTTAATGGGAATGCATTCAGCCAGTGCCAAGTGGTTAAGTGGCTTTAAGTGTGAAATTCTGAGCTGGGACAGATGAGAGAGTGTTAAGCAGGTGAGACTTTTGGTTGAACATGAACAAATTTGGACTCTGCCAAAACAGGAGCTTTTTGGCTTCACTGGACAGGATCAGAACAGATAGATCAAGGGAAGAGAGTTTATGGCTACCATGGAGAAGTGTCATTTTAGGGCATTTGTTTAAAACCTTTCCCACTGTTATTTATTGACTCCTCTCTCTCTCCCTCTCTCTCTCTCCCTCTCTCTCTCTTTGTGTGTGGGGGGGGGGGGGGGGGTCAGCTCTCTGCCTTCAATCAAAATACTCTTGCTGTAACATCCAAAAGCAAAGATGCAGACCTGAAGATTTTTGTAACTACAACTACATCACTTCTCTTTTCCTTATTATGACTTTTTTTCTCTCTTTGCAAAAGTCAGTAAGCTTTGAAAGCTAGCATTTTATTTTAATTCTTTTGCCTTCTGGTTGACCTCTTAAGTATATCACCAGAGTGTGTTTTAGATTTTGTACTTTAGGTTGTAGTACTGCTAGTTTAGACAGCCAGTGGGGTCTAGTGTTTTGAGTATTGCTCTAGGACTCCAAGAGTTTGAATCCCTTCTTGTCCTTGGAAACCCACTGGGTGACCATAGGCAAGTCATGTTCCCTCAGCCTCAGAGGAAGGGAATGGCAACAAATCCCTGACATTTAGGAATGTCATGTGCCATGCTTTCACATACGCACGCTTCCTAAACATTTTAGCGGTGCAAAAACAAAACAAAACATGATAGTGTCACCTTAGTTCTTGGAAATAACTTGAAAGCACACAAGAACAAAAATATATGGAGTTAACTCCCCTTTATATGAATGTCTATATGTTCCAATAGATATGGATAAGGGTTGGGTGGTTTAAGTGTGAAATTGCTTTATCTAAAACCTGTGAACCAAGAATCGTATTAGTACATATTGGATTTTACCCATGTTCCATTTTTATGCTGATCATTTAATGAACTGCCTAATGGTAGTATAAAATGTGCTGTTAAACAACAGTCACATTTAAAACACTGTTGGTCCAGACTATGCCCTGGTGCAGAAGAAGTATGTTTATTCAACTGTGTATTTACTGCCATGCATTTCTCTTCCCAGTCTTCATTACTAAGGAGCGTTCCGGACGGGCCCTATGGGGCACTGTCATTACGCGTAAGGGGTGGCACTTCCTGATGCGCCTTGCCCCTCGTGCGTAACGACTATGTCAAAATGGCGGCACCACATACAGATGGGCGCTGCCATTTTGATGTTGCGGATGCGCAGCGTCTGGACGTCGTGCACCAGAAGTGGTGCTGCAAGTGCACGCCTCGTGCCTTGAGATGCCTCTTCCGGAGCACAGGAAGAAGCCCCATTTTGGTGCTTCTTTGTTGCTGCGCTCAGGAACCGCGCAGTTTGGCTGCTGTGGTTCCTGGACGCAGCAACCGGCAGCGGCGTGAGACTGCTCATTTTGGGCGGTCTGTAACGCACCTAAAGGACTAAGGAAGAGGCCTTAGGAAAGACATAGGTCTCCTGTGACATCTTCTATTGGTAGTCACAGGGAGCGGGTACAGTTTCCCTCAAGCTTGACCCTTTTCCCCAGGGGTGCCTCTTCCTTACTTCTTTTCCCTGCCCACGTGACATTACTAATAGCAACCTTCCTTCACTCCTTGATCACTGTGCCATCTTGAGAAGAAGGTGATTTCTACCTGTGGGTGGCAGGTCTTTTCACTGTTTCATTTCATAAAATTAGACACTAGTCAGAAAAAAAGCACACCGTTCACACTGCCTTTTCATCAATTTCCTTGAAACTCCACCCATGTCTTCACTGATTTGACTGCAGCCTCTTCTTTTGGAATAGAGCTTCCTTTTTCTAAGGGTTATAGAGGACGTGGACCAAGTTCCACATATTTTTGACTGTGCAAAGGGTTCTCATCTTTTGGATTGCAATGTCACTTCTGTACTTAATTTTCTTGTCACCCTTAAGAATCAGGGTTTGGTGGTCTCTTCCATAGAAATGCATTCCACCATTATATCACCCCCCACTTGTTCCAGTATCAGGTTTTTCTGTTTATATATAGAGACAGTTCACTTTTAAAAAAATATGAAATGTTTGAGAAACCTCTTGTTACCTATTTCACCAACAACTCTGACTTGGAAGCCTTGTCAGCTTATATCAACTCACCACTTTTTCTCATAGGATTAATAGTATATGCAGGTGAGTTAGAAGACTTTACATGTGAGGAATGCTCTTGTCTTCCCCAAGAACAAGGTAGCCCTTAGATCAGATACCAGATTCCTGCCAGTGTCTCTGTTTTATCTTGGACAGGAAGTTGTTTTCTGTAGAATCCATCTTGCCTTGCTAACATTGACATTGAATGTGCAAAGCATTTGGTTTATATTATTATTATTATTATTATTATTATTATTATTATTATTTGTATCCCGCCTCTCCCTGTATTGGATCGAGGTGGGTAACAACAAACATAAGAACAATAAAAATAAAACACAACAAACCACAAGTAAAAACATAGCAAAACATATAAAATTCAATTCGCTATCTCCCTCCCACCTTAAAATACCATTAAAAATGACAATTCCCAACTGGAGAGTGAACATTTGGAGGAGGTCAATTTGGGAATATGAGGTTTGCATTGCACCTTTCTGCACTTCATGCAGGCTGTCTGTCCAATATAAAAGATGAGGATTCCAAATTTCTACAGAGATTTGCCAGACAGGTGAATATACTATGGAATTCTTGTATTGACTAGCCCATCTTCTTCTCTATAATCCATGCAGACTCCCTCCCTCCCTCTCTCTGTATAGTCATAGGTTCCCACAAAAATCTCTGCTCAGCTTTAGAATGTTTCAAGCAAATGTTTTGATGAATGTGAATACAGTGTGCCCTTCTTTTACGCGGGGATCCGTTCCGGACACACACACACACACACACACACACACACACGCATAAAAGAAATAGTGCATATGCTCAAGCCCCATTAGAAGTAATGGGGCTCGTGCCCGCGGTGGCGTATGCTGAAAGCAGCATATAATATATAATAATAGGTGGCTATGCAATGGACTATGGCTTCATGAACGGAATCCATCCTGTCATGATATGTTCATGTAGTGTATAAGTGCAGGCATTCAGTGAAGTATGAATTGTATGGAGTTGCAATACATATGCACTGCTGGATCACTGAACTGCAGGTAGCAGCTATTTAACAAAGAACCATCCAGACACGGACTGACATTGTGCAAAAAGGCTGGTTTCTGGGAAGGGATAAAGGGTATAAAGGGTTGTAAAGAGCAGTACATATAGCTATCTTCACTTTGGTGTTGAAAGGATGTCCTTGCCACTTCTATGGAGATTATGAGTTTGGGATGGTGGAAGCATTGGGTTCTTCTCTGAGCTCCTGCTTGGAACCAGGGTGGCATTGCTCCTTTTACTTTGGACACCACTGTGTTGCATATATTTAGTCTCCCATTTGTTAGCAGATGGCATTTTATTGGGATTAAATTTTCCAGGATTGTTGTATTAGTTAATTCAGTAAAGATATGGCCTGATTTAATTCCAAATCCTTTCCACTGTACATTCCACTCTCAGTTTTTCCTACTGGCTTCTACTCAGAACTGAAAGCATCCCTTTTTGTTGGCTTGGCAACACTGAGGTGCCCAGGGACTGCTCCTTTAGATGGCACCACACAACAGTTACTTGGAGCAAAATCTGTAGGAACTACTTCTGGAAAAAATGGTTAAATATTATATTTCTCTTTCAGAAAAGTAACATGCCAGATCCAATACAGTTTGCCCACCATTTTTAATTCCTTTATACTGCCACTATGAGAATAATGTTTTGGGCTGACCACAGAGACTGCAGAATCACATGCTGTGATGATTCCTTGAGAGCAAAGCCCTGTGCGTGGCCATTACTCCCAGGGAGATCCCTTAAAAAGAACTAATCTTCCGCTGCCACCACTCAGTGAATTATCAATGAACTATATTTCCCAAGCACAATAAACTATATTTCCCAAGCACAATAAACTATATTTCCCAAGCACACACTGAGACTTGCTTGAGAGAGAGATCTAGTTTCCTTTCTTGCTAACCCACAGCAATCAGTAACCGAGATAAGGCACGTGTACAGGAACCCAAAGAGATAGCAGATGCTTTTAAAAGAAAGAAGTTTATTTTTAAAGAAATAGTATAGAATAGGAAGGTATCACTCATGCCAGGCCGCCTTGCCTGACAGGTCAGAAAACACAGTTACAAAGATATTCATTTCAGGCAAGCTATTAGATAAACATAACCAAAACCTAGACGTACTGACTAACACTGTTCCTAAGCTACTCACACAATGATGGGATTTGCAGTCCTTGTGGAGCTCTTGGAATCAGGGAGTTGGCTCCTTGCCAACTCTACCTGCATGCCAGAGCCAGTCCTCCGGCTCTCAGAGGACAGACCTCTGGTTTCTCCAAACCAGCCAAGATGGAGAACAAAGGACACATGGTCCTACAGGGGTATTTAAACCCCTCTCTTGGAATCTTTTGAAACTGCCGCTCTGGCACTGTTGATTGGCCAAGTGAGCCTTACGTCAGCTATGATGTAGCTGCTCATTAGCATGTGATGTCATCTCTCATTAGCATGTACCTCCTCCCAGATTAACCCTTTGTAGTTCAGGAGAAGTCTTCAGGTGGTTGGGAACCCAGCCACCACACATGCCTTCCATTTTTAATGTTTAACTAAGGAGCAGAGTTAAAGCTACTACTTTATAATGTATATTTATTCTTCAGGTATGTCATTTAGTGCCTTATTTAAAAGGAGCATGATCATCAAGCAGAATTCCCTACATAGTCCATATTCATTTCAGTAGCATTTGCATGTTAGCAAAACTTAGTAGGTAGCATCAGGATAAACCTTTGTTCATATTCTACCTTTATTCAATGTTTTCATTCTTATAAGCATTATCATTCTATAATCATTGTATTTTTCCATCAGGAATCTCTTTCATACAGTTTCTCTCTCACACACGTTCTTATTACAGAAGGTGCATTTTTCTCTCTATACAAAAAGTTGATTGCTTTTGTGAAAAATTTCAGCAATTTGTTTATTTCAAAAGTGGATATTAAAGGCAGGAAATTGATACAGCGTTGTGATGTGCACTGCGAATAGCTATAAGTAATCTTTTTTATCCAAAGTATACTACACACAATTAAAATTTTCTAGCTTTTTACAATTCCTTTTAAAGGAGAAATTCTCCATAAAAATGCCATCAGCAAATGTAGAAGTGACATTAAATCATTCGGTAAAATGGCATAAAAAGAGTAGATTATTTCACTAGAACTCTCTCTATTTGTATTTCTTTAGTTCTCATTCCTGCTAAAAATTGTAGATCCATTTTGAAGTATTTAAATGAATCCCAGGTATTACATCTTCTTTAGCAGTACTTTTATATCCAATTAATTTCTTAACAAATTACACAAGACATAATTTGCTGCAGTCTTATAACAATAAGCCAGCACTGCCTTTGTACATACACAGTTACTAAAGTGAATGTGGGCTTTATTGTTGTTTACTCAAAGGACACTTTGCAATATTTGTCTAATATCAAAAGTCATTGACAACGGCTATTGAAAGTATATCTGTTTTTGCCTTTCTATCCGAGGATTAATTCACTCCAGGATTGCTCCAGTACTCAAAAGAACATTTACTACAATTATTTTAAGTATTATTGTTACTATTATTATTTGGTCATTGTGTGCTTTGCTGTCCTTCCATAGAATTTCTAACTTAAGCCAGGACTTGGCCATAGTTAAGTAGCGTTTGTCCCATTGATTACAATGAAGCAGTCAACATAAAAGAATACCAAAGGAGAAGAAAGAGAACAAAGGAGAGTGTAGCTAATTTCTGTGTCAGAAAAACAGGCAAAACTGATGACATGTTTGTTTGAGTTGCTGTGTTATCAGCAGGACATACAATCTGATGCTCTGCCTCCTCCTAATTAATTTCACATTATTCCCTGAGACCAATCCTAGGAACTGGACACAATGGCTGCCCCAGCACTGCAGAAATAATCCTGTTTCATACCACTTTAACTGCCATGGCTCAACACTATGGAATTCTGGAATCTGTAGTTTGTTTGTTGGTACAAGTGCTCTCTGACAGAGAAGGCTAAATGTCTCACAGAACTACAGTTCCCAGAATTCCATAGCACTGAGTCATGTCAGTTAAAGTGGGGTCAAACTGGATATTTCTGCAGAAAAGATTCAGACAGTGTACCATAACTAGAATCACCTTGGCACAATGTTGATGAGGACAAGGGAACATAACAGTGTCTTCTGGATGAGATCCTTTGGAGCACACCAATCTGTGAGACTGCTGTTACTATTACCTTAATTATAGTGTACTAAAGAACCAGACAAACTGCTTTAGCATGATAATTGGTAATTTTACCACCACAGCCTGCACATGCTAAACATTTCAGAGGTGACAACCAGAACATGTGTGGTCAAACATCATCAATGTTTTTAAGATAGCAAAAGTTGTTCATGAAGAAAAACACACAAGGCGGGAGAGGATGCAGCAGTTTTCTTTTGTCTGAGCCTACTAGGAAGGGCATGATTCTTCTCCCTCCTCTCCTCTGCCCCCTGCTGAGTTTATTTAGTGCAAACTAAGAATCATAGAATTGGAAGAGACCTCAAGGGCCATCAAATCCAACCCCCTGCCATGCAGAAACTCACAATCAAAGCATCCCTGACAGATGACCATGCAGCCTCTGTTTAAAAACTTCCAAAGAAGGAGATGCCACCACTCTCTGAGGCAGTTGTTCCACTGTCCAACAGCTCTTATTGTCAAGAAGTTCTTCCTAATGTTGAGGTGGAATCTCTTTTCCTTTATTTTGAATCCACTGCTCCACGTTCTAGTTTCTGGAGAGCAGAAAACAAGTTTGCTTCATCCTCAATATGACATTCCTTCAAATATTTAAACAGGCCCATCAAATCACCTCTTAAGCTTCTTTTCTCCAGGCTAAACATACCCAGCTCCCTAAGTCACTCCTCATACGGCATGGTTTCCAGGCATTTCACCATTTTGGCTGCCCTCCTCTGGAAACACTCCAGCTTCTCAACATCCCTTTTGAATTGTGGCGACCACAACTGGACACATTATTCCAGGTGAGGTCTGACTAAAGCAGACCAAAGCAGATCTTGCTGTTCAAACTCAGTTTGCATCAATGGAGATAAACTGGGAACAAAGGGGGAAGTGGGGAGTGGAAAGGGAACATTTTTAAAGCCATTGAATAAATGGGCTGACAGAGAATTAATTTGTAGTCACTTTGCCAAATTGAGATGACTGGATAGTATGAAGTTGACAAAGGAATGTGTAATCTGGTGAATGTCTGGGACTCATCTAGAGATGTCTTTCAGCTACTCTGTGAACTGTGTTTATAAATCTGGAACAAGGGAAATTTGGGAAGGGTTTTGAATCAGCTGAATATAAATTTAGGATTCTCTGCAGGTTTGTGGATCATGTGGATAATTTAAGAAATCATAGTTTTTTCTAATGATCCTACATTATAAAGTAGCCATTCCCAACACGATGCCTTCCAGATATTTTAGAAAACAACTCCTATCAGCCCCAGCTAACAGTGAGGTATGGGAGCAGAAGTACAAGAGATCTTGTTGATCCCAAGTTGAGGACACCTGGTGTAGACTTACCATAATCATACTTTCAGTGCCACTCAACTTAAAACATGCCATTTTAACTTTACAGCTAGGACCATGGCATGCAGGAAATGGCATCTGAGAAGACACCTCCCAACTGAACATTGACTCTTACTGGTTTCTGCTAACTTTGACTCTCTATATGTGGCTGTGGGTTTGAGCTGCACCTTTACCTAACCCAGATAAACATTTATTCTCCTGGCCTTTACTCTTCTGTCTTCCTCCCCTTTTGCCTACATACCCGTTTGTCAGTCTTTTGTATGCCATATAACTAGAACTTTCCTCTCAGCAGAGACAGATCAGAGCCCGTCTTTAAGTCCAAACTCCTGCTTCATCATGTGTGTGACATATACTTTTTAAAAATGTAAGAAAGTAGTCACCATCCATACACTTAAAAACTGCAAGAACCCATTTGAATGAGTTTCTGATCAAAAAATTAATTTGAAATTTGGGCAGTTTTGAATACGCTAGGCCAACAATAACCAGCAATAGATCATTTCTGGCTTTTACTGATTACTTTCAATATCCATCTTAAGTACCTTGATATTTAATATAATATTGTGTTTTTTTAAGTAAAGCTTGGCAAATTATTTGTATTAAAACAGCCACCATAATCCCCCCCCCCCCCAGCCAGCTATCAATTACAAATCTTAAGCATTGAAAGGATTTCACATATTTTACTATACAGCCCTGCATGATAGGGAAAAATTGTTTGTAGTAAACCAGTCTGTGGTACAGATATATTTGGGGAAAAGAATGTGTACTACTAGACCTATTTAGAAAAGGATATTTTAAGAAAAATGCATACTACTACTACTACTACTATAATGTATGACAATAGATTTATATCCTGCCTTTCCCCCCAAAATTGAAACTCAATTAGCTTACAGTTTAAAAGAATAAAATTAAAAACATTTAAAAGTACTGGTATGTTTAGACATATTTTAATATATATTAAAAGTATATTAAATATATATTTAAATGTGAATTTGTATGTTCATTTTTTATTAAAAAAAAAACCCTACAATTTAATGAGAATCAACAGGAAGGAAATAATGAGTAAACACATGTAAAAGAAAGCAAAGATACAGATTGAAAGTAGACTGATTCATCCATTTCTAGTTTCTGAGACCATGATCTCTGACCAAGATCACCAAATGAATTAATGACGGTGGGTTTTAAAAAATCTCATTTGCTCTCAAAATTTAGCACATTGTCTTAAAAACATTACATGATGATGCTAGTTTTTCCTGCTTTTTATCTTTAATGATAAATATAAATGTTCTGTTTGGTTCTCCACTACATGCATGATTGTATTACTTACAGACTGAAAGTGCTTTATTACCAGTAACTGAGTGCTCAGGGAGTTCTTAGCATTTTGTGTGTGCCTGGCAGGTAACTTAAGTACCAAAATGACCAACTTTTCTTTGAAAACCTAAGTGAATAGTTTAGGGGTCTTGAGGCTAGAGGAAGATTCATAAATAAATTCACATGTGTGCATGGAATTCCAAATCTGAATCTCATGTGAAACTATTCAACACAGCCCAGATGTGATTTCCAAAAACATGTTTCATAAAGCCTGAATATATTTCATTTTGTTATTCTATACGGTTGCCAGGTGGGATACAGGATGGACTTCTGAACAGATTGTCAAGCGAGATAAAGACCATAAAACAATCACTCAGGATGGTCAAAGTACTTGTTCTTTCTTACCTTCAAAACTCCAACATTGGTGATTGGCAGCCCCAGACCCAAGAACAGAACTGGACATTCCTCTATGCCCCCTCCCACACACTTTCCACCAGGGAGGCATGAGCCAATGTCAGGATCTGGGTGTTTCAGAGTTTCTGCCATTTATGAAGAAAAGCTCTCCCCCCAACCACCGTCTTGAGGGGAGAGAAGCAGGCAAGAAACAACA
>NC_056522.1:117997107-117999192 GCF_019175285.1 Sceloporus undulatus | reverse complement strand
GATTTAATGTCACTTCTACATTTGCTGATGGCATTTTTATGGAGAATTTCTCCTTTAAAAGGAATTGTAAAAAGCTAGAAAATTTTAATTGTGTGTAGTATACTTTGGATAAAAAAGATTACTTATAGCTCTTTGCAGTGCACATTGAGTAACAATGAGCTAACGGGGGGAGGGACTCCTACTGAATGACTGCCTGCAATAAGGCCAGATGTCACTCAAAAGACTCCTGTCCTGGAAACATGTTCATCCTGCCTTTTTGAAAGTGCATTATTCTCATTTAAACCAAACCTTGTGCATGGGAGGGGCGGCACTGACATCAAGGCCACCTGGCCATGACTAAAAGAGCTAGGCCCATATGTGGCGGCTGTTGAGCAGCAGAATGTAATTTAGCCGCACCAGCAGGTGCAGAGGTCAATGATTTTATATTAATGGGGATCACTACAGTTCTAAGCTTTGGCGTGCTTTGAAATAAGTGTTGTACAAGGCAGCAATGACTGCTCAGCAGAGGAAATGAGCTGTTTTGCTGTCTCCTCATGCCTAGCAGCAAACACTGGGACTCCTCAGAGATCCAGAAAAATACAGTGCCTTGTTACCGTGTACATTAAAGGGGGGAAATGAATTATGACACCCTTTTTTAAATAGTTGTACAATTCTTTGAATAACCATTAATGTTTTTTAAAATTCTTTGATCCCAGGAAAAGTGGTATAGAAATAAAGATTTATTATTATTATTATTATTATTATTATTATTATTATTATTATTTCTTCTCTGGTTTTGTTTACTCATCCAAAAGACCCCCCCCCCCAATATAGAACTCTTCTAAAGGCAGGCTATTAAACTATTAAATGTCAGCAGTGCATGATTGAATTTTTAATGATATCATAGACACTGGATTCATTTTTTATTAGTGATTTTCATGCCAATAATATTGTTTCAATATATAGATACACATATGCAATCAATAAGTAACTATTTATATTACTAACTATAAGAATCCAAACTCATGCCAGTAATATTGTTTAAATATGCAGGTTGAGACTCTCTGATCTGTAATTCTGAAATTCAAAATACTCCAAAATCCAAAATTGTCCACGTGGGTGGCTAAGATTGTGACACTTTTGCTTTCTGCTGATTCAGTGTACACAAATGTTGTTTCATCCACAAAATTAAAAATATTATGTGTAAAATTATCTTCAGGCTGTGTGTATAAGGTATAGCTGATTTTCATGTTTAGATAAGGCTGCATCTCCATACATATTATTATATATATAGAAATATTCCAAAGTCCTATGAGCAAGGCAAACCCCTACATGATTATTTGATCATTAGATATTTGTTGTTCTATGCCTTCAAGTCATTTCCAACTTATGGCAACCCTAGGGTGACCCTATCACAGGATTTTATTTACAAGGCTTGTTTAGCGGGGGTTTGCCTTTGCCTCCGTCTGGGACTAAGAGAGTGTGATTTGCCCCAAGTCACCCACTGGATTTCTATGGCCAAACAGGGTTTTGAATTCTGGTCTCCAGGGTCCTAGTCTCCATTGTCAATGTGCCCAGAACCAATACTCATTGGATTGGCAGAATGCATGAAAAGGGATGCCACATGCAGTATGAGCACAGAAGCTTCTACATGATCTGGAGCAGTACTGGCTCTAAGTTTTCTGGTGTTTCTTTTGACTTTAGGAAAGCAAAAATAGGAAGAAAATAGTCTCATTCTATGGTAGGCTTTCAAAAAATAATCAGTTACAGTCAATATCTAATTTATGAGAGCAGAAACACGAATAACACTATTTCTAAATAAGACAGGACCTGAGAATCTGTGCCTTCCAGAGAATAAACACCAGTTCCCAGCAACTCCAGTGAGTCTGGTCAATGATAAATGAAGGGAGTAACAGTTCAGTGATATCTGGAGGAATATCAATTTCCTGCCCTTTGGAATAGGACAGATTGGGTCTGGGATGGGACTGCTGTTACTTTAATCCTGAACAGAGTAGGACAAGATACCATAAAGCTCTGTCAAGCTCAATGGAGGTACCTATTCTCTCTTACCTCCCAAACTCCAAATTTCAGCCACCCATGTCCAAT